>NW_027459588.1:80000-87500 GCF_050624435.1 Tenrec ecaudatus
TGTGTGTGTTTAAAAATGACACAAAGTAAGAATCCATCCAGGAATTCTGCAAGGATGTGTGTGTGTGTGTGGGTGTGTGTGTGTGTGTGTGTGTAAAAAGGTAAGGAAGTCAGAAGCCCTCTAGGAATTTTCCAAAGGTATGAGTATCAGTGTGAGGGAGGGTGTGTGTGAGTGTGTGTGTGTGTAAAAAGGACACGAAGTCAGACCCCCACAGATTATGCAAGTGCGTGTGTGTATGTGTGTGTAACAAGGACATGACGTCAGAAGCCCTCAAGAGATTCTGCAAGGGTGTGTGTGTGTGAGAGTGTGTGTAAAAAGGACACATGAAGTCAGAAACACTCCATAGTTTCTGCAAAGGTGTGTGTGTAAAAAGATCCTGAAGTCAGAAGCCATCTAGAGATTCTGCCATGATGTGTGTGTGTGTGTATTTGTAAAAAGGAGACCAAGTATGAAGCTCTCAAGAGATTCTGCAAGGTTTTATGTGTGTGAGTGTGTGCGTGTGTAATAAGGTCACAAATTCAGAAGCCCTCTAGAAATTCTGCAAGGACGTTGTGGGTATTTGTAAAAAGGACACGAAGTCAGAAGCCGACTATTGATTCTGCAAAAGTGTGTGTTTGTGTGTGTGTGTGTGTGTGTGTGTGTGTGTAAAAAGGACATGAAATCAGAAGCCCTCCAGAGGTTCTGTAAGGGTGTGTGTGTGTGTGTGTGTGTGTAAAAAGGACATGAAGTCAGAACCCTTGTAGAGTTCTGGAAGGGTGTATGTGTGTGTGTGTGTATAAAGGACACCAAGTCAGAAGCACTCTAGAGATCCTGCAAGAGTATGTCTTGTGTGTGTGTGTGTGTGTGTGTGTAAAAAGGACATGTTGTTAGAAGTCCTCCACAAATTCTGCAAAGGTGTGTGTATGTGTTTGTGTGCGTGTGTGTAAAAAGGATACCAAGTCAGAAGCCGACTATTGATTCTGCAAAAGTGTGTGTGTGTGTGTGTGTGTGTGTGTGTGTGTGTGTGTAAAAAGGACATGGAGTCTGAAGCCGTCCAGAGGTTCTGTAAGTGTGTGTGTGTGTAAACAGACATAAATTCAGAAACCCTCTAGATATTCTTCAAGTGTTTGTGTGTGTGTGTGTGTGTGTGTGTGTAAAAAGGACAGCAAGTCAGCCACCATCCAGAGATTCTACCAGGGTGTATGTGTGTTTGGTGTGTGTGTGTGTTTGTGTAAAAAGACACGAAGTCAGAAGCCCTCTAGAGATTCTTCAAGGGTGTGTGTATGTGTGTATGTTTGTGTAAAAAGGACACAAAGTCAGAAGCCCTCCAGAGATTCTGCAAGGTTGTATGTGTGTGTGTGTGTTTGTGTGTGAGGGTAAAAATTACACGAAGTCAGAAGCCCAATATTGATTATGCAAAGGTCTGTGTGTGTGTGTTTGTTGTGTTTGAAATAAGTAAACCATATTAGAAGCCCTCCAGAGATTCTGCCAGAGTGTGTGTGTGTGTGTGTATGTGTGAAAACAACACGAAGTCAGAAAATGTCTGGAGATTCTGCAAGGGTGTCTGTGTGTGTCAAAAGTACAGGAAGTCAGAAGCCCTCTAGAGATTCTGCAAGGGTGAGTGTGTTGTGTTAAAAGGACACGAAATCAGAAGCCCTCTAGGTTTTCTGGAAAGGTATGAGTGTGAGAGTGAGGGAGTGTGTGTGTGTGTGTGTGTGTGTGTGTGTAATAAGGACATGAAATCAGAAGTCCTCCAGAGTGAGAGTGAGGGAGTGTGTGTGTGTGTGTGTGTGTAATAAGGACATGAAATCAGAAGTCCTCCAGAGATTCTACAAGTGTATGTGTGTGTGTGTGTGTGTGTTTAAAAAGGACACGAAGTCAGAAGGACTGCAGAGATTTTGCAAGAAAAGGAGTTTGGAGTGTGTGTGTGTGTGTGTGTGTGTGTGTGTGTTTAAAAATGACACAAAGTAAGAATCCATCCAGGAATTCTGCAAGGATGTGTGTGAGTGTGTGTGTGTGTGTGTGTGTATAAAAAGGTAAGGAAGTCAGAAGCCCTCTAGGAATTTTACAAAGGTGTGAGTATCAGTGTGAGGGAGGGTGTGTGTGTGAGTGTGTGTGTGTAAAAAGGATACGAAGTCAGACCCCCCAGAGATTATGCAAGTGTGTGTTTGTGTAACAAGGACATGACGTCAGAAGCCCTCAAGAGATTCTGCAAGGGTGTGTGTGTGTGAGAGAGTGTGTGTAAAAAGGACACATGAAGTCAGAAACACTCCATAGTTTCTGCAAAGGTGTGTGTGTGTGTGTGTGTGTAAAAAGATCCTGAAGTCAGAAGCCATCTAGAGATTCTGCCATGATGTGTGTGTGTGTTTGTAAAAAGGAGACCAAGTATGAAGCTCTCAAGAGATTCTGCAAGGTTTTATGTGTGTGAGTGTGTGCGTGTGTAATAAGGTCACAAATTCAGAAGCCCTCTAGAATTTCTGCAAGGGCGTGTGTGTGTGTGTGGGTGTTTGTAAAAAGGACACGAAGTCAGAAACCGACTATTGATTCTGCAAAAGTGTGTGTGTGTGTGTGTGTGTGTGAAAAAAGGACATGAAATCAGAAGCCCTCCAGAGGATCTGTAAGGGTGTGTGTGTGTGTGTATAAAAAAGACATGAAGTCAGAAGCCCTCTATTGATTCTGCAATGGTGTGTTTGTGTGTGTGTGTGTGTGTGTGTGTGTGTAAAAAGGACATGAAATCAGAATCATTGTAGAGTTCTGGAAGGGTGTGTGTGTGTGTGTGTATAAAGGACACCAAGTCAGAAGCACTCTAGAGATCCTGCAAGAGTATGTCTTTGTGTGTGTGTGTGTGTGTGTGTGTGTGTGTGTAAAAAGTACATGTTGTTAGAAGTCCTCCACAGATTCTGCACAGGTGTGTGTATGTGTCTGTGTGCGTGTGTGTAAAAAAGACACCAAGTCAGAAGCCGACTATTGATTCTGCAAGTGTATGTGTGTGTGTGTGTGTGTGTGTGTGTAAAAAGGACATGGAGTCTGAAGCTGTCCAGAGGTTCTGTAAGGGTGTGTGTGTGTGTGTGTGTAAACAGACACAAATTCAGAAACCCTCTAGATATTCTGCAAGGGTGTTTGTGTGTGTGTGTGTGTGTGTGTGTGTAAAAAGGACAGCAAGTCAGCCACCATCCAGAGATTCTACCAGGGTGTATGTGTGTTTGGTGTGTGTGTGTTTGTGTAAAAAGACACGAAGTCAGAAGCCCTCTAGAGATTCTTCAAGGGTGTGTGTATGTGTGTATGTTTGTGTAAAAAGGACACAAAGTCAGAAGCCCTCCAGAGATTCTGCAAGGTTGTATGTGTGTGTGTGTGTTTGTGTGTGAGGGTAAAAATTACACGAAGTCAGAAGCCCAATATTGGTTATGCAAAGGTCTGTGTGTGTGTGTTTGTTGTGTTTGAAATAAGTAAACCATATTAGAAGCCCTCCAGAGATTCTGCCAGAGTGTGTGTGTGTGTGTGTGTGTGTGTATGGGTGAAAACAACACGAAGTCAGAAAATGTCTGGAGATTCTGCAAGGGTGTCTGTGTGTGTCAAAAGTACAGGAAGTCAGAAGCCCTCTAGAGATTCTGCAAGGGTGAGTGTGTTGTGTTAAAAGGACACGAAATCAGAAGCCCTCTAGGTTTTCTGGAAAGGTATGAGTGTGAGAGTGAGGGAGTGTGTGTGTGTGTGTGTGTGTGTGTGTAATAAGGACATGAAATCAGAAGTCCTCCAGAGTGAGAGTGAGGGACTGTGTGTGTGTGTGTGTGTGTGTGTAATAAGGACATGAAATCAGAAGTCCTCCAGAGATTCTACAAGTGTATGTGTGTGTGTGTGTGTGTTTAAAAAGGACACGAAGTCAGAAGGACTGCAGAGATTTTGCAAGAAAAGGAGTTTGGAGTGTGTGTGTGTGTGTGTGTGTGTGTGTGTGTGTGTGTGTTTAAAAATGACACAAAGTAAGAATCCATCCAGGAATTCTGCAAGGATGTGTGTGAGTGTGTGTGTGTGTGTGTGTGTATAAAAAGGTAAGGAAGTCAGAAGCCCTCTAGGAATTTTACAAAGGTATGAGTATCAGTGTGAGGGAGGGTGTGTGTGTGAGTGTGTGTGTGTAAAAAGGATACGAAGTCAGACCCCCCAGAGATTATGCAAGTGTGTGTTTGTGTAACAAGGACATGACGTCAGAAGCCCTCAAGAGATTCTGCAAGGGTGTGTGTGTGTGTGAGAGTGTGTGTAAAAAGGACACATGAAGTCAGAAACACTCCATAGTTTCTGCAAAGGTGTGTGTGTGTGTGTGTGTGTAAAAAGATCCTGAAGTCAGAAGCCATCTAGAGATTCTGCCATGATGTGTGTGTGTGTTTGTAAAAAGGAGACCAAGTATGAAGCTCTCAAGAGATTCTGCAAGGTTTTATGTGTGTGAGTGTGTGCGTGTGTAATAAGGTCACAAATTCAGAAGCCCTCTAGAATTTCTGCAAGGGCGTGTGTGTGTGTGGGTGTTTGTAAAAAGGACACGAAGTCAGAAACCGACTATTGATTCTGCAAAAGTGTGTGTGTGTGTGTGTGTGTGTGTGTGAAAAAAGGACATGAAATCAGAAGCCCTCCAGAGGTTCTGTAAGGGTGTGTGTGTGTGTGTGTATAAAAAAGACATGAAGTCAGAAGCCCTCTATTGATTCTGCAATGGTGTGTTTGTTTGTGTGTGTGTGTGTGTGTGTGTAAAAAGGACATGAAATCAGAATCATTGTGGAGTTCTGGAAGGGTGTATGTGTGTGTGTGTGTGTATAAAGGACACCAAGTCAGAAGCACTCTAGAGATCCTGCAAGAGTATGTCTTTGTGTGTGTGTGTGTGTGTGTGTGTGTGTAAAAAGGACATGTTGTTAGAAGTCCTCCACAGATTCTGCACAGGTGTGTGTATGTGTCTGTGTGCGTGTGTGTAAAAAAGACACCAAGTCAGAAGCCGACTATTGATTCTGCAAGTGTATTTGTGTGTGTGTGTGTGTGTGTGTAAAAAGGACATGGAGTCTGAAGCTGTCCAGAGGTTCTGTAAGGGTGTGTGTGTGTGTGTGTGTGTGTAAACAGACACAAATTCAGAAACCCTCTAGATATTCTGCAAGGGTGTTTGTGTGTGTGTGTGTGTGTGTGTGTGTGTGTGTGTGTGTGTGTAAAAAGGACAGCAAGTCAGCCACCATCCAGAGATTCTACCAGGGTGTATGTGTGTTTGGTGTGTGTGTGTTTGTGTAAAAAGACACGAAGTCAGAAGCCCTCTAGAGATTCTTCAAGGGTGTGTGTATGTGTGTATGTTTGTGTAAAAAGGACACAAAGTCAGAAGCCCTCCAGAGATTCTGCAAGGTTGTATGTGTGTGTGTGTGTTTGTGTTTGAGGGTAAAAATTACACGAAGTCAGAAGCCCAATATTGATTATGCAAAGGTCTGTGTGTGTGTGTTTGTTGTGTTTGAAATAAGTAAACCATATTAGAAGCCCTCCAGTGATTCTGCCAGAGTGTGTGTGTGTGTATGTGTGAAAACAACACGAAGTCAGAAAATGTCTGGAGATTCTGCAAGGGTGTTTGTGTGTGTGTGTGTCAAAAGTACAGGAAGTCAGAAGCCCTCTAGAGATTCTGCAAGGGTGAGTGTGTTGTGTTAAAAGGACATGAAATCAGAAGCCCTCTAGGTTTTCTGGAAAGGTATCAGTGTGAGAGTGAGGGAGTGTGTGTGTGTGTGTGTGTGTGTGTGTAAAAAGGACATGAAATCAGAAGTCCTCCAGAGATTCTACAAGTGTGTGTGTGTGTGTGCGTGTTTAAAAAGGACACGAAATCAGAAGGACTGCAGAGATTTGGCAAGAAAATGAATTTGTGTGTGTGTGTGTGTGTGTAAAAAGGACATGAAGTCAGAATCCTTGTAGAGTTCTGGAAGGGTGTATGTGTGTGTGTGTATAAAGGACACCAAGTCAGAAGCACTCTAGAGATCCTGCAAGAGTATATCTTTGTGTGTGTGTGTGTGTGTGTGTGTGTAAAAAGGACATGAAATCAGAAGTCCTCCAGAGATTCTACAAGTGTGTGTGTGGTGTGTGTGTGTTTAAAAAGGACACGAAGTCAGAAGGACTGCAGAGATTTGGCAAGAAAATGAATTTGTGTGTGTGTGTGTGTGTGTGTGTGTGTAAAAAGGACATGAAGTCAGAATCCTTGTAGAGTTCTGGAAGGGTGTATGTGTGTGTGTGTATAAAGGACACCAAGTCAGAAGCACTCTAGAGATCCTGCAAGAGTATATCTTTGTGTGTGTGTGTGTGTGTGTGTGTAAAAAGGACATGTTGTTAGAAGTCCTCCACAGATTCTGCACAGGTGTGTGTATGTGTGTCTGTCTGCGTGTGTGTAAAAAGGATACCAAGTCAGAAGCCGACTATTGATTCTGGAAAAGTGTGTGTGTGTGTGTGTGTGTGTGTGTGTGTGTGTGTAAAAAGGACATGGAATCTGAAGCCGTCCAGAGGTTCTGTAAGGGTGTGTGTGTGTGTGTACAACAGACACAAATTCAGAAACCCTCTAGATATTCTGCAAGGGTTTGTGTGTGTGTGTGTGTGTGTGCGTGTGTGTGTGTAAAAAGGACAGCAAGTCAGCCACCATCCAGAGATTTTACAAGGGTATATGTGTGTGTGGTGTGTGTGTGTTTGTGTAAAAAGACACGAAGTCAGAAGCCCTCTAGAGATTCTTCAAGGGTGTGTGTATGTGTGTATGTTTGTGTAAAAATGACACAAAGTCAGAAGCCCTCCAGAGATTCTGCAAGGTTGTATGTGTGTGTGTGTGTGTGTGTGTAAAAAGGACACATGAAATCAGAAACACTCCATAGTTTCTGCAAAGGTGTGTGTGTGTGTGTGTGTGTGTAAAAAGGACAAGAAATCAAAAGGACTCTAGAGATTGTGCAAGGTTGTGTGCCTGTGTGTGTGTATAAAAAGGACATGAAGACAGAAGCCCTGCAGGCATTATGCAAGCGTGTGAGTGTGTAAAAGGATAGGAATTTAGAATCGCTGTAGAGTTCCTGCAAGGATGTGTGTGTGTGTGTGTGTGTGTGTAAAAAGGACACGAAGTCTGAATCCCTCTAGAGATTCTGCAAGGGATGTGTGTGTGTGTGTGTTTATAAACGACATTTTAGAAGTCCTCCAAAGATTCTGCACAGGTGTGTGTATGTGTGTCTGTGTGCGTGTGTGTAAAAAGCACACCAAGTCAGAAGCCCTCTAGAGATCCTGCAAGGGTGTGTCTGTGTGTGTGTGTATGTTTGTAAAAAGAACACAAAGTAAGAAACCCTCAAGTGATTTTGCAAGGGAATGAGTTTGAGTGTGTATGTGTATGTGTATAAATTACATGACGTGAGATGAATTCCTGCGATTCTGCAAGGATGCATGTATGTGTGTGTGTGTGTGTGTGTGTGTGTGTGTGTAAAAAGAACACGAAGTCAGAAGCATTCCAGAGACTCTGCAAGGGTGCGTGCATGTCTGTGTGTGTGTGTGTGTGCGTGCGTA
>NW_027459588.1:92500-102500 GCF_050624435.1 Tenrec ecaudatus
TTAAAAAGGACACGAAGTCAGAAGGACTGCAGAGATTTGGCAAGAAAATGAATTTGTGTGTGTGTGTGTGTGTGTGTGTAAAAAGGACATGAAGTCAGAATCCTTGTAGAGTTCTGGAAGGGTGTATGTGTGTGTGTGTATAAAGGACACCAAGTCAGAAGCACTCTAGAGATCCTGCAAGAGTATATCTTTGAGTGTGTGTGTGTGTGTGTGTGTGTAAAAAGGACATGTTGTTAGAAGTCCTCCACAGATTCTGCACAGGTGTGTGTATGTGTGTCTGTCTGTGTGTGTGTGTAAAAAGGATACCAAGTCAGAAGCCGACTATTGATTCTGCAAAAGTGTGTGTGTGTGTGTGTGTGTGTGTGTAAAAAGGACATGGAATCTGAAGCCGTCCAGAGGTTCTGTAAGGGTGTGTGTGTGTGTGTGTGTGTACAACAGACACAAATTCAGAAACCCTCTAGATATTCTGCAAGGGTTTGTGTGTGTGTGTGTGTGTGTGTAAAAAGGACAGCAAGTCAGCCACCATCCAGAGATTCTACAAGGGTGTATGTGTGTGTGGTGTGTGTGTGTTTGTGTAAAAAGACACGAAGTCAGAAGCCCTCTAGAGATTCTTCAAGGGTGTGTGTATGTGTGTATGTTTGTGTAAAAATGACACAAAGTCAGAAGCCCTCCAGAGATTCTGCAAGGTTGTATGTGTGTGTGTGTGTGTGTGTGTAAAAAGGACACATGAAATCAGAAACACTCCATAGTTTCTGCAAAGGTGTGTGTGTGTGTGTGTGTGTGTGTGTAAAAAGGACCAGAAATCAAAAGGACTCTAGAGATTGTGCAAGGTTGTGTGTCTGTGTGTGTGTATAAAAAGGACATGAAGACAGAAGCCCTGCAGGCATTATGCAAGCGTGTGAGTGTGTGTGTGCGTGTGTAAAAGGATAGGAATTTAGAATCGCTGTAGAGTTCCTGCAAGGATGTGTGTGTGTGTGTGTGTGTGTGTGTAAAAAGGACACGAAGTCTGAATCCCTCTAGAGTTTCTGCAAGGGATGTGTGTGTGTGTGTGTGTTTATAAACGACATTTTAGAAGTCCTCCAAAGATTCTGAACAGGTGTGTGTATGTGTGTCTGTGTGCGTGTGTGTAAAAAGGACACCAAGTCAGAAGCCCTCTAGAGATCCTGCAAGGGTGTGTCTGTGTGTGTGTGTATGTTTGTAAAAAGAACACAAAGTAAGAAACCCTCAAGTGATTTTGCAAGGGAATGAGTTTGAGTGTGTATGTGTATGTGTATAAATTACATGACGTTAGATGAATTCCTGCGATTCTGCAAGGATGCATGTGTGTGTGTGTGTGTGTGTGTGTGTGTGTGTGTGTGTAAAAAGAACACGAAGTCAGAAGCATTCCAGAGACTCTGCAAGGGTGCATGCATGTCTGTGTGTGTGTGTGTGTGTGTGTGCGTGCGTAAAAAGAACACGAAGTCCGAAGCCCTCTAGAATTTCTGCAAGGGTGTGTGTATCTGTGTGTGTGTGTGTGTGTGTTTAAAAAGGACACAAAGTAAGAAGCCATCCAGGAATTCTGCAAGGATATGTGTGTGTGTGTGTGTGTGTGTGTGTAAAAAGGACAGGAAGTCAGAAGCCCTCTAGGAATTTTCCAAAGGTATGAGTATCAGTGTGAGGAAGGGTGTGTGTGTGAGTGTGTGTGTAAAAAGGACACGAAGTCAGACCCCCAGAGATTATGCAAGTGTGTGCGTGTAACAAGGACATGACGTCAGAAGACCTCAAGAGATTCTGCAAGGGTGTGTGTGTGTGTGAGTGTGTGTAAAAAGGACACATGAAGTCAGAAACACTCCATAGTTTCTGCAAAGGTGTGTGTGTGTGTGTGTGTAAAAAGATCCTGAAGTCAGAAGCCATCTAGAGATTCTGCATGATGTGTGTGTGTGTGTGTTTGTAAAAAGGAGACCAAGTATGAAGCTCTCAAGAGATTCTGCAAGGTTTTATGTGTGTGAGTGTGTGCGTGTGTAATAAGGTCACAAATTCAGAAGCCCTCTAGAAATTCTGCAAGGGTGTGTGTGTGTGTGTGTGTGTTTGTAAAAAGGACACGAAGTCAGAAGACGACTATTGATTCTGCAAAAGTGTGTGTGTGTGTGTGTGTGTGTAAAAAGGACATGAAATCAGAAGCCCTCCAGAGGTTCTGTAAGGGTGTGTGTGTGTGTGTGTGTGTGTAAAAAGGACATGAAGTCAGAAGACCTCTATTGATTCTGCAATGGTGTGTTTGTGTGTGTGTGTGTGTAAAAAGGACATAAAGTCAGAATCATTGTAGAGTTCTGGAAGGGTGTATGTGTGTGTGTGTGTGTGTATAAAGGACACCAAGTCAGAAGCACTCTAGAGATCCTGCAAGAGTATGTCTTTGTGTGTGTGTGTGTGTGTGTGTGTGTGTGTGTGTGTGTAAAAAGGACATGTTGTTAGAAGTCCTCCACAGATTCTGCACAGGTGTGTGTATGTGTCTGTGTGCGTTTGTGTAAAAAGGATACCATATCAGAAACCGACTATTAATTCTGCAAAAGTGTGTGTGTGTGTAAAAAGGACATGGAGTCTGAAGCCATCCAGAGGTTCTGTAAGTGTGTGTGTGTGTGTGTGTGTGTAAACAGACACAAATTCAGAAACCCTCTAGATATTCTTCAAGTGTTTGTGTGTGTGTGTGTGTGTGTAAAAAGGACAGCAAGTCAGCCACCATCCAGAGATTCTACCAGGGTGTATGTGTGTTTGGTGTGTGTGTGTTTGTGTAAAAAGACACGAAGTCAGAAGCCCACTAGAGATTCTTCAAGGGTGTGTGTATGTGTGTATGTTTGTGTAAAAAGGACACAAAGTCAGAAGCCCTCCAGAGATTCTGCAAGGTTGTATGTGTGTGTGTGTGTTTGTGTGTGAGGGTAAAAATTACACGAAGTCAGAAGCCCAATATTGATTATGCAAAGGTCTGTGTGTGTGTGTGTGTTTGTTGTGTTTGAAATAAGTAAACCATATTAGAAGCCCTCCAGAGATTCTGCCAGAGTGTGTGTGTGTGTATGTGTGAAAACAACACGAAGTCAGAAAATGTCTGGAGATTCTACAAGGGTGTTTGTGTGTGTGTGTGTGTGTCAAAAGTACAGGAAGTCAGAAGCCCTCTAGAGATTCTGCAAGGGTGAGTATGTTGTGTTAAAAGGACATGAAATCAGAAGCCCTCTAGGTTTTCTGGAAAGGTATGAGTGTGAGAGTGAGGGAGTGTGTGTGTGTGTGTGTGTGTGTGTGTGTGTGTAATAAGGACATGAAATCAGAAGTCCTCCAGAGTGAGAGTGAGGGAGTGTGTGTGCAATAAGGACATGAAATCAGAAGTCCTCCAGAGATTCTACAAGTGTATGTGTGTGTGTGTGTGTGTTTAAAAAGGACACGAAGTCAGAAGGACTGCAGAGATTTGGCAAGAAAATGAGTTTGTGTGTGTGTGTGTGTGTGTGTGTGTGTAAAAAGGACATGAAGTCAGAATCCTTGTAGAGTTCTGGAAGGGTGTATGTGTGTGTGTGTGTGTGTATAAAGGACACCAAGTCAGAAGCACTCTAGAGATCCTGCAAGAGTATGTCTTTGTGTGTGTGTGTGTGTGTAAAAAGGACATGTTGTTAGAAGTCCTCCACAGATTCTGCACAGGTGTGTGTATGTGTCTGTGTGCGTGTGTGTAAAAAAGACACCAAGTCATAAGCCGACTATTGATTCTGCAAAAGTGTATGTGTGTGTGTGTGTGTGTGTGTGTGTGTGTAAAAAGGACATGGAGTCTGAAGCCGTCCAGAGGTTCTGTAAGTGTGTGTGTGTGTGTGTGTGAGTAAACAGACACAAATTCAAAAACCCTCTAGATATTCTTCAAGTGTTTGTGTGTGTGTGTGTGTGTGTGTAAAAAGGACAGCAAGTCAGCCACCATCCAGAGATTCTACCAAAGTGTATGTGTGTGTGGTGTGTGTGTGTGTTTGTGTAAAAAGACACGAAGTCAGAAGCCCTCTAGAGATTCTTCAAGGGTGTGTGTATGTGTGTATGTTTGTGTAAAAAGGACACAAAATCAGAAGCCCTCCAGAGATTCTGCAAGGTTGTATGTGTGTGTGTGTGTGTGTGTAAAAAGTACACATGAAGTCAGAAACACTCCATAGTTTCTGCAAAGGTGTGTGTGTGTGTGTGTGTGTGTGTGTGTGTAAAGAAAAAAGTCAGAAACCCTCTAGAGATTCTGGAATGATGTGTTTGTGTGAGTGTGTGTGTGTGTGTGTATAAAGGACAAGTTTTCAAAAGAACTCTAGAGATTGTGCAAGGTTGTGTGTCTGCGTGTGTGTATAAAAAGGACATGAAGACAGAAGCCCTGCAGGCATTATGCAAGCGTGTGAGTGTGTGTGTTCGTGTGTAAAAGGATAGGAATTTAGAATCGCTGTAGAGTTCCTGCAAGGATGTGTGTGTGTGTGTGTGTGTGTGTAAAAAGGACACGAAGTCTGAATCCCTCTAGAGATTCTGCAAGGGATGTGTGTGTGTGTGTGTGTGTTTATAAACGACATTTTAGAAGTCCTCCAAAGATTCTGCACAGGTGTGTGTATGTGTGTCTGTGTGCGTGTGTGTAAAAAGGACACCAAGTCAGAAGCCCTCTAGAGATCCTGCAAGGGTGTGTCTGTATGTGTTTTAAGTATGTTTGTAAAAAGAACACGAAGTAAGAAACCCTCAAGTGATTTTGCAAGGGAATAAGTTTGAGTGTATGTGTATAAATTACATGACGTGAGATGAATTCCTGCGATTCTGCAAGGATGCATGTGTGTGTGTGTGTGTGTGTGTGTGTGTGTGTGTGTGTGTGTGTGTGTAAAAAGGACATGAAGTCAGAATCCTTGTAGAGTTCTGGAAGGGTGTATGTGTGTGTGTGTGTATAAAGGACACCAAGTCAGAAGCAATCTAGAGATCCTGCAAGAGTATGTCTTTGTGTGTGTGTGTGTGTGTAAAAAGGACATGTTGTTAGAAGTCCTCCACAGATTCTGCACAGGTGTGTGTATGGGTCTGTGTGCGTGTGTGTAAAAAGGACACCAAGTCAGAAGCCGACTATTGATTCTGCAAAAGTGTATGTGTGTGTCTGTGTGCGTGTGTGAAAAAAGGACACTAAGTCAGAAGCCGACTATTGATTCTGCAAAAAGTGTGTGTGTGTGTGTGTGAGTGTGTAAAAAGGACATGGAGTCTGAAGCCGTCCAGAGGTTCTGTAAGGGTGTGGATGTGTGTGTGTGTGTGTGTATGTGAAACGGACACACATTCAGAAACCCTCTAGATATTCTGCAAGGGTGTGTGTGTGTGTGTGTGTGTGTGTTTAAAAAGGACACAAAGTAAGAATCCATCCAGGAATTCTGCAAGGATGTGTGTGTGTGTGTGTGTGTGTGTATGTGTTTAACAAGGACATGACGTCAGAAGCCCTCTAGAGATTCTGGAAGTGTGTGTGTGTGTGTGTGTGTGTGTGTGTGTGTAAAAAGGACAAGAAATCAAAAGGACTCTAGAGATTGTGCAAGGTTGTGTGTCTGTGTGTGTGTATAAAAGGACATGAAGACAGAAGCCCTGCAGGCATTATGCAAGCCTGTGAGTGTGTGTGTGCGTGTGTAAAAGGATAGGAATTTAGAATCGCTGTAGAGTTCCTGCAAGGATGTGTGTGTGTGTGTGTGTGTGTGTGTAAAAAGGACACGAAGTCTGAATCCCTCTAGAGATTCTGCAAGGGATGTGTGTGTGTGTGTTTATAAACGACATTTTAGAAGTCCTCCAAAGATTCTGCACAGGTGTGTGTATGTGTGTCTGTGTGCGTGTGTGTAAAAAGGACACCAAGTCAGAAGCCCTCTAGAGATCCTGCAAGGGTGTGTCTGTGTGTGTTTTAAGTATGTTTGTAAAAAGAACACGAAGTAAGAAACCCTCAAGTGATTTTGCAAGGGAATGAGTTTGAGTGTGTATGTGTATGTGTATAAACTCCATGACGTGAGATGAATTCCTGCGATTCTGCAAGGATGCATGTATGTGTGTGTGTGTGTGTGTGTGTGTGTGTGTGTGTGTGTAAAAAGAACACGAAGTCAGAAGCATTCCAGAGACTCTGCAAGGGTGCGTGCATGTCTGTGTGTGTGTGTGTGTGTGTGCGTAAAAAGAACACGAAGTCCGAAGCCCTCTAGAATTTCTGCAAGGGTGTGTGTATCTGTGTGTGTGTGTGTGTGTGTGTGTGTGTGTTTAAAAAGGACACAAAGTAAGAAGCCATCCAGGAATTCTGCAAGGATGTGTGTGTGTGTGTGTGTGTGTGTGTAAAAAGGACAGGAAGTCAGAAGCCCTCTAGGAATTTTCCAAAGGTATGAGTATCAGTGTGAGGGAGGGTGTGTGTGTGAGTGTGTGTGTGTAAAAAGGACACGAAGTCAGAAGCCCTCCAGAGATTATGCAAGTGTGTGTGTGTGTGTGTGTGTGTGTTTAACAAGGACATGACGTCAGAAGGCCTCAAGAGATTCTGCAAGGGTGTGTGTGTGAGTGTGTGTAAAAAGGACACATGAAGTCAGAAACACTCCATAGTTTCTGCAAAGGTGTGTGTGTGTGTGTGTGTGTGTGTGTGTAAAAAGATCCTGAAGTCAGAAGCCATCTAGAGATTCTGCCATGATGTGTGTGTGTTTTTGTAAAAAGGAGACCAAGTATGAAGCTCTCAAGAGATTCTGCAAGGTTTTATGTGTGTGAGTGTGTGCGTGTGTAATAAGGTCACAAAGTCAGAAGCCCTCTAGAAATTCTGCAAGGTCGTTTGTGTGGGGGGGTGTTTGTAAAAAGGACATGAAATCAGAAGCCCTCCAGAGGTTCTGTAAGGGTGTGTGTGTGTGTCTGTTTAAAAAGGACATGAAGTCAGAAGCCCTCTATTGATTCTGCAATGGTGTGTTTGTGTGTGAGTGTGTGTGTGTAAAAAGGACATGAAGTCAGAATCCTTGTAGAGTTCTGGAAGGGTGTATGTGCGTGTGTGTGTATAAAGGACACCAAGTCAGAAGCACTCTAGAGATCCTGGAAGAGTATGTCTTTGTGTGTGTGTGTGTGTGTGTGCAAAAAGGACATGTTGTTAGAAGTCCTCCACAGATTCTGCACAGGTGTGTGTATGTGTCTGTGTGCGTGTGTGTAAAAAAGACACCAAGTCATAAGCCGACTATTGATTCTGCAAAAGTGTATGTGTGTGTGTGTGTGTGTGTGTGTGTGTGTGTGTGTAAAAAGGACATGGAGTCTGAAGCCGTCCAGAGGTTCTGTAAGTGTGTGTGTGTGTGTGTGTGTGTGAGTAAACAGACACAAATTCAAAAACCCTCTAGATATTCTTCAAGTGTTTGTGTGTGTGTGTGTGTGTGTGTGTAAAAAGGACAGCAAGTCAGCCACCATCCAGAGATTCTACCAAAGTGTATGTGTGTGTGGTGTGTGTGTGTGTTTGTGTAAAAAGACACGAAGTCAGAAGCCCTCTAGAGATTCTTCAAGGGTGTGTGTATGTGTGTATGTTTGTGTAAAAAGGACACAAAATCAGAAGCCCTCCAGAGATTCTGCAAGGTTGTATGTGTGTGTGTGTGTGTGTGTGTAAAAAGTACACATGAAGTCAGAAACACTCCATAGTTTCTGCAAAGGTGTGTGTCTGTGTGTGTGTGTGTGTGTGTGTGTGTGTGTAAAGAATAAAGTCAGAAACCCTCTAGAGATTCTGGAATGATGTGTTTGTGTGAGTGTGTGTGTGTGTGTATAAAGGACAAGAAATCAAAAGAACTCTAGAGATTGTGCAAGGTTGTGTGTCTGTGTGTGTGTATAAAAAGGACATGAAGACAGAAGCCCTGCAGGCATTATGCAAGCGTGTGAGTGTGTGTGTTCGTGTGTAAAAGGATAGGAATTTAGAATCGCTGTAGAGTTCCTGCAAGGATGTGTGTGTGTGTGTGTAAAAAGGACACGAAGTCTGAATCCCTCTAGAGATTCTGCAAGGGATGTGTGTGTGTGTGTGTGTTTATAAACGACATTTTAGAAGTCCTCCAAAGATTCTGCACAGGTGTGTGTATGTGTGTCTGTGTGCGTGTGTGTAAAAAGGACACCAAGTCAGAAGCCCTCTAGAGATCCTGCAAGGGTGTGTCTGTGTGTGTTTTAAGTATGTTTGTAAAAAGAACACGAAGTAAGAAACCCTCAAGTGATTTTGCAAGGGAATAAGTTTGAGTGTATGTGTATAAATTACATGACATGAGATGAATTCCTGCGATTCTGCAAGGATGCATGTGTGTGTGTGTGTGTGTGTGTGTGTGTGTGTGTAAAAAGGACATGAAGTCAGAATCCTTGTAGAGTTCTGGAAGGGTGTATGTGTGTGTGTGTGTATAAAGGACACCAAGTCAGAAGCAATCTAGAGATCCTGCAAGAGTATGTCTTTGTGTGTGTGTGTGTGTGTGTAAAAAGGACATGTTGTTAGAAGTCCTCCACAGATTCTGCACAGGTGTGTGTATGGGTCTGTGTGCGTGTGTGTAAAAAGGACACCAAGTCAGAAGCCGACTATTGATTCTGCAAAAGTGTATGTGTGTGTCTGTGTGCGTGTGTGAAAAAAGGACACTAAGTCAGAAGCCGACTATTGATTCTGCAAAAAGTGTGTGTGTGTGTGTGTGTGTGAGTGTGTAAAAAGGACATGGAGTCTGAAGCCGTCCAGAGGTTCTGTAAGGGTGTGGATGTGTGTGTGTGTGTGTGTGTATGTGAAACGGACACACATTCAGAAACCCTCTAGATATTCTGCAAGGGTGTGTGTGTGTGTGTGTGTGTGTGTGTTTAAAAAGGACACAAAGTAAGAATCCATCCAGGAATTCTGCAAGGATGTGTGTGTGTGTGTGTGTGTGTGTGTATGTGTTTAACAAGGACATGACGTCAGAAGCCCTCTAGAGATTCTGGAAGTGTGTGTGTGTGTGTGTGTGTGTGTGTGTGTGTGTAAAAAGGACAAGAAATCAAAAGGACTCTAGAGATTGTGCAAGGTTGTGTGTCTGTGTGTGTGTATAAAAGGACATGAAGACAGAAGCCCTGCAGGCATTATGCAAGCGTGTGAGTGTGTGTGTGCGTGTGTAAAAGGATAGGAATTTAGAATCGCTGTAGAGTTCCTGCAAGGATGTGTGTGTGTGTGTGTGTGTGTGTGTGTGTGTAAAAAGGACACGAAGTCTGAATCCCTCTAGAGATTCTGCAAGGGATGTGTGTGTGTGTGTGTGTTTATAAACGACATTTTAGAAGTCCTCCAAAGATTCTGCACAGGTGTGTGTATGTGTGTCTGTGTGCGTGTGTGTAAAAAGGACACCAAGTCAGAAGCCCTCTAGAGATCCTGCAAGGGTGTGTCTGTGTGTGTTTTAACTATGTTTGTAAAAAGAACACGAAGTAAGAAACCCTCAAGTGATTTTGCAAGGGAATGAGTTTGAGTGTGTATGTGTATGTGTATAAACTCCATGACGTGAGATGAATTCCTGCGATTCTGCAAGGATGCATGTATGTGTGTGTGTGTGTGTGTGTGTGTGTGTGTAAAAAGAACACGAAGTCAGAAGCATTCCAGAGACTCTGCAAGGGTGCGTGCATGTCTGTGTGTGTGTGTGTGTGTGTGCGTAAAAAGAACACGAAGTCCGAAGCCCTCTAGAATTTCTGCAAGGGTGTGTGTATCTGTGTGTGTGTGTGTGTGTGTGTGTGTGTTTAAAAAGGACACAAAGTAAGAAGCCATCCAGGAATTCTGCAAGGATGTGTGTGTGTGTGTGTGTGTGTGTGTAAAAAGGACAGGAAGTCAGAAGCCCTCTAGGAATTTTCCAAAGGTATGAGTATCAGTGTGAGGGAGGGTGTGTGTGTGAGTGTGTGTGTGTAAAAAGGACACGAAGTCAGAAGCCCTCCAGAGATTATGCAAGTGTGTGTGTGTGTGTGTGTGTGTGTGTGTTTAACAAGGACATGACGTCAGAAGGCCTCAAGAGATTCTGCAAGGGTGTGTGTGTGAGTGTGTGTAAAAAGGACACATGAAGTC
>NW_027459588.1:110000-266618 GCF_050624435.1 Tenrec ecaudatus
TGTGTAAAAAGGACACGAAGTCAGACCCCCACAGATTATGCAAGTGCGTGTGTGTATGTGTGTGTAACAAGGACATGACGTCAGAAGCCCTCAAGAGATTCTGCAAGGGTGTGTGTGTGTGAGAGTGTGTGTAAAAAGGACACATGAAGTCAGAAACACTCCATAGTTTCTGCAAAGGTGTGTGTGTAAAAAGATCCTGAAGTCAGAAGCCATCTAGAGATTCTGCCATGATGTGTGTGTGTGTGTATTTGTAAAAAGGAGACCAAGTATGAAGCTCTCAAGAGATTCTGCAAGGTTTTATGTGTGTGAGTGTGTGCGTGTGTAATAAGGTCACAAATTCAGAAGCCCTCTAGAAATTCTGCAAGGACGTTGTGGGTATTTGTAAAAAGGACACGAAGTCAGAAGCCGACTATTGATTCTGCAAAAGTGTGTGTTTGTGTGTGTGTGTGTGTGTGTGTGTGTAAAAAGGACATGAAATCAGAAGCCCTCCAGAGGTTCTGTATGGGTGTGTGTGTGTGTGTGTGTGTGTGTAAAAAGGACATGAAGTCAGAACCCTTGTAGAGTTCTGGAAGGGTGTATGTGTGTGTGTGTGTATAAAGGACACCAAGTCAGAAGCACTCTAGAGATCCTGCAAGAGTATGTCTTGTGTGTGTGTGTGTGTGTGTGTGTGTGTAAAAAGGACATGTTGTTAGAAGTCCTCCACAAATTCTGCAAAGGTGTGTGTATGTGTTTGTGTGCGTGTGTGTAAAAAGGATACCAAGTCAGAAGCCGACTATTGATTCTGCAAAAGTGTGTGTGTGTGTGTGTGTGTGTGTGTGTGAGTAAAAAGGACATGGAGTCTGAAGCCGTCCAGAGGTTCTGTAAGTGTGTGTGTGTGTAAACAGACATAAATTCAGAAACCCTCTAGATATTCTTCAAGTGTTTGTGTGTGTGTGTGTGTGTGTGTGTGTAAAAAGGACAGCAAGTCAGCCACCATCCAGAGATTCTACCAGGGTGTATGTGTGTTTGGTGTGTGTGTGTGTTTGTGTAAAAATACACGAAGTCAGAAGCCCTCTAGAGATTCTTCAAGGGTGTGTGTATGTGTGTATGTTTGTGTAAAAAGGACACAAAGTCAGAAGCCCTCCAGAGATTCTGCAAGGTTGTATGTGTGTGTGTGTGTTTGTGTGTGAGGGTAAAAATTACACGAAGTCAGAAGCCCAATATTGATTATGCAAAGGTCTGTGTGTGTGTGTTTGTTGTGTTTGAAATAAGTAAACCATATTAGAAGCCCTCCAGAGATTCTGCCAGAGTGTGTGTGTGTGTGTGTATGTGTGAAAACAACACGAAGTCAGAAAATGTCTGGAGATTCTGCAAGGGTGTCTGTGTGTGTCAAAAGTACAGGAAGTCAGAAGCCCTCTAGAGATTCTGCAAGGGTGAGTGTGTTGTGTTAAAAGGACACGAAATCAGAAGCCCTCTAGGTTTTCTGGAAAGGTATGAGTGTGAGAGTGAGGGAGTGTGTGTGTGTGTGTGTGTGTGTGTGTAATAAGGACATGAAATCAGAAGTCCTCCAGAGTGAGAGTGAGGGAGTGTGTGTGTGTGTGTGTGTGTAATAAGGACATGAAATCAGAAGTCCTCCAGAGATTCTACAAGTGTATGTGTGTGTGTGTGTGTGTGTTTAAAAAGGACACGAAGTCAGAAGGACTGCAGAGATTTTGCAAGAAAATGAGTTTGGAGTGTGTGTGTGTGTGTGTGTTTAAAAATGACACAAAGTAAGAATCCATCCAGGAATTCTGCAAGGATGTGTGTGAGTGTGTGTGTGTGTGTGTGTGTGTATAAAAATGTAAGGAAGTCAGAAGCCCTCTAGGAATTTTACAAAGGTATGAGTATCAGTGTGAGGGAGGGTGTGTGTGTGAGTGTGTGTGTGTAAAAAGGATACGAAGTCAGACCCCCCAGAGATTATGCAAGTGTGTGTTTGTGTAACAAGGACATGACGTCAGAAGCCCTCAAGAGATTCTGCAAGGGTGTGTGTGTGTGAGAGAGTGTGTGTAAAAAGGACACATGAAGTCAGAAACACTCCATAGTTTCTGCAAAGGTGTGTGTGTGTGTGTGTGTGTAAAAAGATCCTGAAGTCAGAAGCCATCTAGAGATTCTGCCATGATGTGTGTGTGTGTTTGTAAAAAGGAGACCAAGTATGAAGCTCTCAAGAGATTCTGCAAGGTTTTATGTGTGTGAGTGTGTGCGTGTGTAATAAGGTCACAAATTCAGAAGCCCTCTAGAATTTCTGCAAGGGCGTGTGTGTGTGTGGGTGTTTGTAAAAAGGACACGAAGTCAGAAACCGACTATTGATTCTGCAAAAGTGTGTGTGTGTGTGTGTGTGTGTGTGAAAAAAGGACATGAAATCAGAAGCCCTCCAGAGGATCTGTAAGGGTGTGTGTGTGTGTGTATAAAAAAGACATGAAGTCAGAAGCCCTCTATTGATTCTGCAATGGTGTGTTTGTGTGTGTGTGTGTGTGTGTGTAAAAAGGACATGAAATCAGAATCATTGTAGAGTTCTGGAAGGGTGTATGTGTGTGTGTGTATAAAGGACACCAAGTCAGAAGCACTCTAGAGATCCTGCAAGAGTATGTCTTTGTGTGTGTGTGTGTGTGTGTGTGTAAAAAGGACATGTTGTTAGAAGTCCTCCACAGATTCTGCACAGGTGTGTGTATGTGTGTCTGTCTGCGTGTGTGTAAAAAGGATACCAAGTCAGAAGCCGACTATTGATTCTGGAAAAGTGTGTGCGTGTGTGTGTGTGTGTGTGTGTAAAAAGGACATGGAATCTGAAGCCGTCCAGAGGTTCTGTAAGGGTGTGTGTGTATGTGTACAACAGACACAAATTCAGAAACCCTCTAGATATTCTGCAAGGGTTTGTGTGTGTGTGTGTGTGTGTGTGTGTGTGTAAAAAGGACAGCAAGTCAGCCACCATCCAGAGATTCTACAAGGGTGTATGTGTGTGTGGTGTGTGTGTGTTTGTGTAAAAAGACACGAAGTCAGAAGCCCTCTAGAGATTCTTCAAGGGTGTGTGTATGTGTGTATGTTTGTGTAAAAATGACACAAAGTCAGAAGCCCTCCAGAGATTCTGCAAGGTTGTATGTGTGTGTTTGTGTGTGAGGGTAAAAATTACACGAAGTCAGAAGCCCAATATTGATTATGCAAAGGTCTGTGTGTGTGTGTTTGTTGTGTTTGAAATAAGTAAACCATATTAGAAGCCCTCCAGAGATTCTGCCAGAGTGTGTGTGTGTGTGTGTATGTGTGAAAACAACACGAAGTCAGAAAATGTCTGGAGATTCTGCAAGGGTGTTTGTGTGTGTCAAAAGTACAGGAAGTCAGAAGCCCTCTAGAGATTCTGCAAGGGTGAGTGTGTTGTGTTAAAAGGACACGAAATCAGAAGCCCTCTAGGTTTTCTGGAAAGGTATGAGTGTGAGAGTGAGGGAGTGTGTGTGTGTGTGTGTGTGTGTGTAATAAGGACATGAAATCAGAAGTCCTCCAGAGTGAGAGTGAGGGAGTGTGTGTGTGTGTGTGTGTGTAATAAGGACATGAAATCAGAAGTCCTCCAGAGATTCTACAAGTGTATGTGTGTGTGTGTGTGTGTGTTTAAAAAGAACACGAAGTCAGAAGGACTGCAGAGATTTTGCAAGAAAATGAGTTTGGAGTGTGTGTGTGTGTGTGTGTGTTTAAAAATGACACAAAGTAAGAATCCATCCAGGAATTCTGCAAGGATGTGTGTGAGTGTGTGTGTGTGTGTGTGTGTGTGTATAAAAAGGTACGGAAGTCAGAAGCCCTCTAGGAATTTTACAAAGGTATGAGTATCAGTTGAGGGAGGGTGTGTGTGTGAGTGTGTGTGTGTAAAAAGCATACGAAGTCAGACCCCCCAGAGATTATGCAAGTGTGTGTTTGTGTAACAAGGACATGACGTCAGAAGCCCTCAAGACATTCTGCAAGGGTGTGTGTGTGTGTGAGAGTGTGTGTAAAAAGGACACATGAAGTCAGAAACACTCCATAGTTTCTGCAAAGGTGTGTGTGTGTGTGTGTGTGTGTAAAAAGATCCTGAAGTCAGAAGCCATCTAGAGATTCTGCCATGATGTGTGTGTGTGTTTGTAAAAAGGAGACCAAGTATGAAGCTCTCAAGAGATTCTGCAAGGTTTTATGTGTGTGAGTGTGTGCGTGTGTAATAAGGTCACAAATTCAGAAGCCCTCTAGAATTTCTGCAAGGGCGTGTGTGTGTGTGGGTGTTTGTAAAAAGGACACGAAGTCAGAAACCGACTATTGATTCTGCAAAAGTGTGTGTGTGTGTGTGTGTGAAAAAAGGACATGAAATCAGAAGCCCTCCAGAGGTTCTGTAAGGGTGTGTGTGTGTGTGTATAAAAAAGACATGAAGTCAGAAGCCCTCTATTGATTCTGCAATGGTATGTTTGTGTGTGTGTGTGTGTGTGTGTGTGTGTGTGTAAAAAGGACATGAAATCAGAATCATTGTAGAGTTCTGGAAGGGTGTATGTGTGTGTGTGTGTGTATAAAGGACACCAAGTCAGAAGCACTCTAGAGATCCTGCAAGAGTATGTCTTTGTGTGTGTGTGTGTGTGTGTGTGTAAAAAGGACATGTTGTTAGAAGTCCTCCACAGATTCTGCACAGGTGTGTGTATGTGTCTGTGTGCGTGTGTGTAAAAAAGACACCAAGTCAGAAGCCGACTATTGATTCTGCAAGTGTATGTGTGTGTGTGTGTGTGTGTGTAAAAAGGACATGGAGTCTGAAGCTGTCCATAGGTTCTGTAAGGGTGTGTGTGTGTGTGTGTGTGTGTGTGTGTGTAAACAGACACAAATTCAGAAACCCTCTAGATATTCTGCAAGGGTGTTTGTGTGTGTGTGTGTGTGTGTGTAAAAAGGACAGCAAGTCAGCCACCATCCAGAGATTCTACCAGGGTGTATGTGTGTTTGGTGTGTGTGTGTTTGTGTAAAAAGACACGAAGTCAGAAGCCCTCTAGAGATTCTTCAAGGGTGTGTGTATGTGTGTATGTTTGTGTAAAAAGGACACAAAGTCAGAAGCCCTCCAGAGATTCTGCAAGGTTGTATGTGTGTGTGTGTGTTTGTGTTTGAGGGTAAAAATTACACGAAGTCAGAAGCCCAATATTGATTATGCAAAGGTCTCTGTGTGTGTGTTTGTTGTGTTTGAAATAAGTAAACCATATTAGAAGCCCTCCAGTGATTCTGCCAGAGTGTGTGTGTGTGTATGTGTGAAAACAACACGAAGTCAGAAAATGTCTGGAGATTCTGCAAGGGTGTTTGTGTGTGTGTGTGTCAAAAGTACAGGAAGTCAGAAGCCCTCTAGAGATTCTGCAAGGGTGAGTGTGTTGTGTTAAAAGGACATGAAATCAGAAGCCCTCTAGGTTTTCTGGAAAGGTATCAGTGTGAGAGTGAGGGAGTGTGTGTGTGTGTGTGTGTGTGTGTGTAAAAAGGACATGAAATCAGAAGTCCTCCAGAGATTCTACAAGTGTGTGTGTGTGTGTGCGTCTTTAAAAAGGACACGAAGTCAGAAGGACTGCAGAGATTTGGCAAGAAAATGAATTTGTGTGTGTTTGTGTGTGTGTGTGTAAAAAGGACATGAAGTCAGAATCCTTGTAGAGTTCTGGAAGGGTGTATGTGTGTGTGTGTATAAAGGACACCAAGTCAGAAGCACTCTAGAGATCCTGCAAGAGTATATCTTTGTGTGTGTGTGTGTGTGTGTGTGTGTGTGTGTAAAAAGGACATGAAATCAGAAGTCCTCCAGAGATTCTACAAGTGTGTGTGTGGTGTGTGTGTGTTTAAAAAGGACACGAAGTCAGAAGGACTGCAGAGATTTGGCAAGAAAATGAATTTGTGTGTGTGTGTGTGTGTGTGTGTGTGTGTAAAAAGGACATGAAGTCAGAATCCTTGTAGAGTTCTGGAAGGGTGTATGTGTGTGTGTGTATAAAGGACACCAAGTCAGAAGCACTCTAGAGATCCTGCAAGAGTATATCTTTGTGTGTGTGTGTGTGTGTGTGTAAAAAGGACATGTTGTTAGAAGTCCTCCACAGATTCTGCACAGATGTGTGTATGTGTGTCTGTCTGCGTGTGTGTAAAAAGGATACCAAGTCAGAAGCCGACTATTGATTCTGGAAAAGTGTGTGTGTGTGTGTGTGTGTGTGTGTGTGTGTGTGTGTGTGTGTGTAAAAAGGACATGGAATCTGAAGCCGTCCAGAGGTTCTGTAAGGGTGTGTGTGTGTGTGTACAACAGACACAAATTCAGAAACCCTCTAGATATTCTGCAAGGGTTTGTGTGTGTGTGTGTGTGTGCGTGTGTGTGTGTAAAAAGGACAGCAAGTCAGCCACCATCCAGAGATTTTACAAGGGTATATGTGTGTGTGGTGTGTGTGTGTTTGTGTAAAAAGACACGAAGTCAGAAGCCCTCTAGAGATTCTTCAAGGGTGTGTGTATGTGTGTATGTTTGTGTAAAAATGACACAAAGTCAGAAGCCCTCCAGAGATTCTGCAAGGTTGTATGTGTGTGTGTGTGTGTGTGTGTGTGTAAAAAGGACACATGAAATCAGAAACACTCCATAGTTTCTGCAAAGGTGTGTGTGTGTGTGTGTGTGTGTGTAAAAAGGACAAGAAATCAAAAGGACTCTAGAGATTGTGCAAGGTTGTGTGCCTGTGTGTGTGTATAAAAAGGACATGAAGACAGAAGCCCTGCAGTCATTATGCAAGCGTGTGAGTGTGTAAAAGGATAGGAATTTAGAATCGCTGTAGAGTTCCTGCAAGGATGTGTGTGTGTGTGTGTGTGTGTGTAAAAAGGACACGAAGTCTGAATCCCTCTAGAGATTCTGCAAGGGATGTGTGTGTGTGTGTTTATAAACGACATTTTAGAAGTCCTCCAAAGATTCTGCACAGGTGTGTGTATGTGTGTCTGTGTGCGTGTGTGTAAAAAGCACACCAAGTCAGAAGCCCTCTAGAGATCCTGCAAGGGTGTGTCTGTGTGTGTGTGTATGTTTGTAAAAAGAACACAAAGTAAGAAACCCTCAAGTGATTTTGCAAGGGAATGAGTTTGAGTGTGTATGTGTATGTGTATAAATTACATGACGTGAGATGAATTCTTGCGATTCTGCAAGGATGCATGTATGTGTGTGTGTGTGTGTGTGTGTGTGTAAAAAGAACACGAAGTCAGAAGCATTCCAGAGACTCTGCAAGGGTGCGTGCATGTCTGTGTGTGTGTGTGTGTGCGTGCGTAAAAAGAACACGAAGTCCGAAGCCCTATAGAATTTCTGCAAGGGTGTGTGTATCTGTGTGTGTGTGTGTAAAAAGGACAGGAAGTCAGAAGCCCTCTAGGAATTTTCCAAAGGTATGAGTATCAGTGTGAGGTAGGGTGTGTGTGTGAGTGTGTGTGTGTAAAAAGGACACGAAGTCAGACCCCCAGAGATTATGCAAGTGTGTGCGTGTAACAAGGACATGACGTCAGAAGACCTCAAGAGATTCTGCAAGGGTGTGTGTGTGTGAGTGTGTGTAAAAAGGACACATGAAGTCAGAAACACTCCATAGTTTCTGCAAAGGTGTGTGTGTGTGTGTGTAAAAAGATCCTGAAGTCAGAAGCCATCTAGAGATTCTGCATGATGTGTGTGTGTGTGTGTTTGTAAAAAGGAGACCAAGTATGAAGCTCTCAAGAGATTCTGCAAGGTTTTATGTGTGTGAGTGTGTGCGTGTGTAATAAGGTCACAAATTCAGAAGCCCTCTAGAAATTCTGCAAGGGTGTGTGTGTGTGTGTGTGTGTTTGTAAAAAGGACACGAAGTCAGAAGCCGACTATTGATTCTGCAAAAGTGTGTGTGTGTGTGTGTGTGTGTGTGTGTGTGTGTGTAAAAAGGACATGAAATCAGAAGCCCTCCAGAGGTTCTGTAAGGGTGTGTGTGTGTGTGTGTGTGTAAAAAGGACATGAAGTCAGAAGACCTCTATTGATTCTGCAATGGTGTGTTTGTGTGTGTGTGTGTGTGTGTGTAAAAAGGACATAAAGTCAGAATCACTGTAGAGTTCTGGAAGGGTGTATGTGTGTATGTGTGTATAAAGGACACCAAGTCAGAAGCACTCTAGAGATCCTGCAAGAGTATGTCTTTGTGTGTGTGTGTGTGTGTGTGTGTGTGTGTGTGTAAAAAGGACATGTTGTTAGAAGTCCTCCACAGATTCTGCACAGGTGTGTGTATGTGTCTGTGTGCGTGTGTGTAAAAAGGATACCATATCAGAAACCGACTATTGATTCTGCAAAAGTGTGTGTGTGTGTAAAAAGGACATGGAGTCTGAAGCCGTCCAGAGGTTCTGTAAGGGTGTGTGTGTGTGTGTGTGTGTGTGTAAACAGACACAAATTCAGAAACCCTCTAGATATTCTGCAAGGGTGTTTGTGTGTGTGTGTGTGTGTGTGTGTGTAAAAAGGACAGCAAGTCAGCCACCATCCAGAGATTCTACCAGGGTGTATGTGTGTTTGGTGTGTGTGTGTTTGTGTAAAAAGACACGAAGTCAGAAGCCCTCTACAGATTCTTCAAGGGTGTGTGTATGTGTGTATGTTTGTGTAAAAAGAACACAAAGTCAGAAGCCCTCCAGAGATTCTGCAAGGTTGTATGTGTGTGTGTGTGTGTGTGTGTGTGCGTTTGTGTGTGAGGGTAAAAATTACACGAAGTCAGAAGCCCAATATTGATTATGCAAAGGTCTGTGTGTGTGTGTGTGTTTGTTGTGTTTGAAATAAGTAAACCATATTAGAAGCCCTCCAGAGATTCTACCAGAGTGTGTGTGTGTGTATGTGTGAAAACAACACGAAGTCAGAAAATGTCTGGAGATTCTGCAAGGGTGTTTGTGTGTGTGTGTGTCAAAAGTACAGGAAGTCAGAAGCCTTCTAGAGATTCTGCAAGGGTGAGTGTGTTGTGTTAAAAGGACATGAAATCAGAAGCCCTCTAGGTTTTCTGGAAAGGTATCAGTGTGAGAGTGAGGGAGTGTGTGTGTGTGTGTGTGTGTAAAAAGGACATGAAATCAGAAGTCCTCCAGAGATTCTACAAGTGTGTGTGTGTGTGTGTGTGTTTAAAAAGGACACGAAGTCAGAAGGACTGCAGAGATTTGGCAAGAAAATTAATGTGTGTGTGTGTGTGTGTGTGTGTGTGTGTGTGTGTGTGTAAAAAGGACATGAAGTCAGAATCCTTGTAGAGTTCTGGAAGGGTGTATGTGTGTGTGTGTATAAAGGACACCAAGTCAGAAGCACTCTAGAGATCCTGCAAGAGTATATCTTTGTGTGTGTGTGTGTGTGTGTGTGTGTAAAAAGGACATGTTGTTAGAAGTCCTCCACAGATTCTGCACAGGTGTGTGTATGTGTGTCTGTCTGCGTGTGTGTAAAAAGGATACCAAGTCAGAAGCCGACTATTGATTCTGGAAAAGTGTGTGCGTGTGTGTGTGTGTGTGTGTGTAAAAAGGACATGGAATCTGAAGCCGTCCAGAGGTTCTGTAAGGGTGTGTGTGTATGTGTACAACAGACACAAATTCAGAAACCCTCTAGATATTCTGCAAGGGTTTGTGTGTGTGTGTGTGTGTGTGTGTGTAAAAAGGACAGCAAGTCAGCCACCATCCAGAGATTCTACAAGGGTGTATGTGTGTGTGGTGTGTGTGTGTTTGTGTAAAAAGACACGAAGTCAGAAGCCCTCTAGAGATTCTTCAAGGGTGTGTGTATGTGTGTATGTTTGTGTAAAAATGACACAAAGTCAGAAGCCCTCCAGAGATTCTGCAAGGTTGTATGTGTGTGTTTGTGTGTGAGGGTAAAAATTACACGAAGTCAGAAGCCCAATATTGATTATGCAAAGGTCTGTGTGTGTGTGTTTGTTGTGTTTGAAATAAGTAAACCATATTAGAAGCCCTCCAGAGATTCTGCCAGAGTGTGTGTGTGTGTGTGTATGTGTGAAAACAACACGAAGTCAGAAAATGTCTGGAGATTCTGCAAGGGTGTTTGTGTGTGTCAAAAGTACAGGAAGTCAGAAGCCCTCTAGAGATTCTGCAAGGGTGAGTGTGTTGTGTTAAAAGGACACGAAATCAGAAGCCCTCTAGGTTTTCTGGAAAGGTATGAGTGTGAGAGTGAGGGAGTGTGTGTGTGTGTGTGTGTGTGTAATAAGGACATGAAATCAGAAGTCCTCCAGAGTGAGAGTGAGGGAGTGTGTGTGTGTGTGTGTGTGTAATAAGGACATGAAATCAGAAGTCCTCCAGAGATTCTACAAGTGTATATGTGTGTGTGTGTGTGTGTTTAAAAAGAACACGAAGTCAGAAGGACTGCAGAGATTTTGCAAGAAAATGAGTTTGGAGTGTGTGTGTGTGTGTGTGTGTGTGTGTGTGTTTAAAAATGACACAAAGTAAGAATCCATCCAGGAATTCTGCAAGGATGTGTGTGTGAGTGTGTGTGTGTGTGTGTGTGTGTGTATAAAAAGGTACGGAAGTCAGAAGCCCTCTAGGAATTTTACAAAGGTATGAGTATCAGTTGAGGGAGGGTGTGTGTGTGAGTGTGTGTGTGTAAAAAGGATACGAAGTCAGACCCCCCAGAGATTATGCAAGTGTGTGTTTGTGTAACAAGGACATGACGTCAGAAGCCCTCAAGACATTCTGCAAGGGTGTGTGTGTGTGTGAGAGTGTGTGTAAAAAGGACACATGAAGTCAGAAACACTCCATAGTTTCTGCAAAGGTGTGTGTGTGTGTGTGTGTGTGTGTGTAAAAAGATCCTGAAGTCAGAAGCCATCTAGAGATTCTGCCATGATGTGTGTGTGTGTTTGTAAAAAGGAGACCAAGTATGAAGCTCTCAAGAGATTCTGCAAGGTTTTATGTGTGTGAGTGTGTGCGTGTGTAATAAGGTCACAAATTCAGAAGCCCTCTAGAATTTCTGCAAGGGCGTGTGTGTGTGTGGGTGTTTGTAAAAAGGACACGAAGTCAGAAACCGACTATTGATTCTGCAAAAGTGTGTGTGTGTGTGTGTGTGTGTGAAAAAAGGACATGAAATCAGAAGCCCTCCAGAGGTTCTGTAAGGGTGTGTGTGTGTGTGTATAAAAAAGACATGAAGTCAGAAGCCCTCTATTGATTCTGCAATGGTATGTTTGTGTGTGTGTGTGTGTGTGTGTGTGTGTGTGTGTGTGTGTGTAAAAAGGACATGAAATCAGAATCATTGTAGAGTTCTGGAAGGGTGTATGTGTGTGTGTGTGTGTATAAAGGACACCAAGTCAGAAGCACTCTAGAGATCCTGCAAGAGTATGTCTTTGTGTGTGTGTGTGTGTGTGTGTGTGTGTGTGTGTGTGTAAAAAGGACATGGAGTCTGAAGCTGTCCATAGGTTCTGTAAGGGTGTGTGTGTGTGTGTGTGTGTGTGTGTGTGTGTAAACAGACACAAATTCAGAAACCCTCTAGATATTCTGCAAGGGTGTTTGTGTGTGTGTGTGTGTGTGTGTAAAAAGGACAGCAAGTCAGCCACCATCCAGAGATTCTACCAGGGTGTATGTGTGTTTGGTGTGTGTGTGTTTGTGTAAAAAGACACGAAGTCAGAAGCCCTCTAGAGATTCTTCAAGGGTGTGTGTATGTGTGTATGTTTGTGTAAAAAGGACACAAAGTCAGAAGCCCTCCAGAGATTCTGCAAGGTTGTATGTGTGTGTGTGTGTTTGTGTTTGAGGGTAAAAATTACACGAAGTCAGAAGCCCAATATTGATTATGCAAAGGTCTCTGTGTGTGTGTTTGTTGTGTTTGAAATAAGTAAACCATATTAGAAGCCCTCCAGTGATTCTGCCAGAGTGTGTGTGTGTGTATGTGTGAAAACAACACGAAGTCAGAAAATGTCTGGAGATTCTGCAAGGGTGTTTGTGTGTGTGTGTGTCAAAAGTACAGGAAGTCAGAAGCCCTCTAGAGATTCTGCAAGGGTGAGTGTGTTGTGTTAAAAGGACATGAAATCAGAAGCCCTCTAGGTTTTCTGGAAAGGTATCAGTGTGAGAGTGAGGGAGTGTGTGTGTGTGTGTGTGTGTGTGTGTAAAAAGGACATGAAATCAGAAGTCCTCCAGAGATTCTACAAGTGTGTGTGTGTGTGTGCGTGTTTAAAAAGGACACGAAGTCAGAAGGACTGCAGAGATTTGGCAAGAAAATGAATTTGTGTGTGTTTGTGTGTGTGTGTGTAAAAAGGACATGAAGTCAGAATCCTTGTAGAGTTCTGGAAGGGTGTATGTGTGTGTGTGTATAAAGGACACCAAGTCAGAAGCACTCTAGAGATCCTGCAAGAGTATATCTTTGTGTGTGTGTGTGTGTGTGTGTGTGTAAAAAGGACATGAAATCAGAAGTCCTCCAGAGATTCTACAAGTGTGTGTGTGGTGTGTGTGTGTTTAAAAAGGACACGAAGTCAGAAGGACTGCAGATATTTGGCAAGAAAATGAATTTGTGTGTGTGTGTGTGTGTGTGTGTGTGTAAAAAGGACATGAAGTCAGAATCCTTGTAGAGTTCTGGAAGGGTGTATGTGTGTGTGTGTATAAAGGACACCAAGTCAGAAGCACTCTAGAGATCCTGCAAGAGTATATCTTTGTGTGTGTGTGTGTGTGTGTGTGTGTAAAAAGGACATGTTGTTAGAAGTCCTCCACAGATTCTGCACAGGTGTGTGTATGTGTGTCTGTCTGCGTGTGTGTAAAAAGGATACCAAGTCAGAAGCCGACTATTGATTCTGGAAAAGTGTGTGTGTGTGTGTGTGTGTGTGTGTGTGTGTGTGTAAAAAGGACATGGAATCTGAAGCCGTCCAGAGGTTCTGTAAGGGTGTGTGTGTGTGTGTACAACAGACACAAATTCAGAAACCCTCTAGATATTCTGCAAGGGTTTGTGTGTGTGTGTGTGTGTGTGCGTGTGTGTGTGTAAAAAGGACAGCAAGTCAGCCACCATCCAGAGATTTTACAAGGGTATATGTGTGTGTGGTGTGTGTGTGTTTGTGTAAAAAGACACGAAGTCAGAAGCCCTCTAGAGATTCTTCAAGGGTGTGTGTATGTGTGTATGTTTGTGTAAAAATGACACAAAGTCAGAAGCCCTCCAGAGATTCTGCAAGGTTGTATGTGTGTGTGTGTGTGTGTGTGTAAAAAGGACACATGAAATCAGAAACACTCCATAGTTTCTGCAAAGGTGTGTGTGTGTGTGTGTGTGTGTGTAAAAAGGACAAGAAATCAAAAGGACTCTAGAGATTGTGCAAGGTTGTGTGCCTGTGTGTGTGTATAAAAAGGACATGAAGACAGAAGCCCTGCAGTCATTATGCAAGCGTGTGAGTGTGTAAAAGGATAGGAATTTAGAATCGCTGTAGAGTTCCTGCAAGGATGTGTGTGTGTGTGTGTGTGTGTGTGTAAAAAGGACACGAAGTCTGAATCCCTCTAGAGATTCTGCAAGGGATGTGTGTGTGTGTGTTTATAAACGACATTTTAGAAGTCCTCCAAAGATTCTGCACAGGTGTGTGTATGTGTGTCTGTGTGCGTGTGTGTAAAAAGCACACCAAGTCAGAAGCCCTCTAGAGATCCTGCAAGGGTGTGTCTGTGTGTGTGTGTATGTTTGTAAAAAGAACACAAAGTAAGAAACCCTCAAGTGATTTTGCAAGGGAATGAGTTTGAGTGTGTATGTGTATGTGTATAAATTACATGACGTGAGATGAATTCCTGCGATTCTGCAAGGATGCATGTATGTGTGTGTGTGTGTGTGTGTGTGTGTGTGTAAAAAGAACACGAAGTCAGAAGCATTCCAGAGACTCTGCAAGGGTGCGTGCATGTCTGTGTGTGTGTGTGTGTGCGTGCGTAAAAAGAACACGAAGTCCGAAGCCCTATAGAATTTCTGCAAGGGTGTGTGTATCTGTGTGTGTGTGTGTAAAAAGGACAGGAAGTCAGAAGCCCTCTAGGAATTTTCCAAAGGTATGAGTATCAGTGTGAGGTAGGGTGTGTGTGTGAGTGTGTGTGTGTAAAAAGGACACGAAGTCAGACCCCCAGAGATTATGCAAGTGTGTGCGTGTAACAAGGACATGACGTCAGAAGACCTCAAGAGATTCTGCAAGGGTGTGTGTGTGTGAGTGTGTGTAAAAAGGACACATGAAGTCAGAAACACTCCATAGTTTCTGCAAAGGTGTGTGTGTGTGTGTGTAAAAAGATCCTGAAGTCAGAAGCCATCTAGAGATTCTGCATGATGTGTGTGTGTGTGTGTTTGTAAAAAGGAGACCAAGTATGAAGCTCTCAAGAGATTCTGCAAGGTTTTATGTGTGTGAGTGTGTGCGTGTGTAATAAGGTCACAAATTCAGAAGCCCTCTAGAAATTCTGCAAGGGTGTGTGTGTGTGTGTGTGTTTGTAAAAAGGACACGAAGTCAGAAGCCGACTATTGATTCTGCAAAAGTGTGTGTGTGTGTGTGTGTGTGTGTGTGTGTGTGTGTAAAAAGGACATGAAATCAGAAGCCCTCCAGAGGTTCTGTAAGGGTGTGTGTGTGTGTGTGTGTGTAAAAAGGACATGAAGTCAGAAGACCTCTATTGATTCTGCAATGGTGTGTTTGTGTGTGTGTGTGTGTGTGTAAAAAGGACATAAAGTCAGAATCACTGTAGAGTTCTGGAAGGGTGTATGTGTGTATGTGTGTATAAAGGACACCAAGTCAGAAGCACTCTAGAGATCCTGCAAGAGTATGTCTTTGTGTGTGTGTGTGTGTGTGTGTGTGTGTGTAAAAAGGACATGTTGTTAGAAGTCCTCCACAGATTCTGCACAGGTGTGTGTATGTGTCTGTGTGCGTGTGTGTAAAAAGGATACCATATCAGAAACCGACTATTGATTCTGCAAAAGTGTGTGTGTGTGTAAAAAGGACATGGAGTCTGAAGCCGTCCAGAGGTTCTGTAAGGGTGTGTGTGTGTGTGTGTGTGTAAACAGACACAAATTCAGAAACCCTCTAGATATTCTGCAAGGGTGTTTGTGTGTGTGTGTGTGTGTGTGTGTGTGTGTGTGTGTGTGTGTGTGTGTAAAAAGGACAGCAAGTCAGCCACCATCCAGAGATTCTACCAGGGTGTATGTGTGTTTGGTGTGTGTGTGTTTGTGTAAAAAGACACGAAGTCAGAAGCCCTCTACAGATTCTTCAAGGGTGTGTGTATGTGTGTATGTTTCTGTAAAAAGAACACAAAGTCAGAAGCCCTCCAGAGATTCTGCAAGGTTGTATGTGTGTGTGTGTGTGTGTGTGTGTGTGCGTTTGTGTGTGAGGGTAAAAATTACACGAAGTCAGAAGCCCAATATTGATTATGCAAAGGTCTGTGTGTGTGTGTGTGTTTGTTGTGTTTGAAATAAGTAAACCATATTAGAAGCCCTCCAGAGATTCTACCAGAGTGTGTGTGTGTGTATGTGTGAAAACAACACGAAGTCAGAAAATGTCTGGAGATTCTGCAAGGGTGTTTGTGTGTGTGTGTGTGTCAAAAGTACAGGAAGTCAGAAGCCCTCTACAGATTCTTCAAGGGTGTGTGTATGTGTGTATGTTTGTGTAAAAATGACACAAAGTCAGAAGCCCTCCAGAGATTCTGCAAGGTTGTATGTGTGTGTGTGTGTGTGTGTCAAAAGGACACATGAAATCAAAAACACTCCATAGTTTCTGCAAAGGTGTGTGTGTGTGTGTGTGTGTAAAAAGGACAAGAAATCAAAAGGACTCTAGAGATTGTGCAAGGTTGTGTGTCTGTGTGTGTGTATAAAAAGGACATGAAGACAGAAGCCCTGCAGGCTTTGACTATCTAGGTTAACTAGCGGGCACTTGGACTATCTAGGTCAACTAGCGGGCCATTGTACTTTGTAGGTTAACTAGCGGGCACTTGGCTATCTAGGTTACCTAACGGGAACTTGGACTATGTAGGTTTACTAGCGGACACTTGGACGATTTAGGTTAACTAGCGGGCACTTGGACAATGCAGGTTCCCTAGAGGGCACTATGAATATGTAGCTTCCCTAGAGGGCACTTGGACTATGTAGGTTCCCTATGGGCACTTGGACTATCTGGGTTCCCTAAAGGGCACTTGGAATATGAAGATTCCCTATCGGGCACTTGGACTATGTAGGTTCCTCATTGGGCACTTGGACTATGTAGGTTCCCTATCGGGCACTTGGACTATGTAGGTTAACTAGCGGGCACTTGGATTATCTAGGTCAACTAGAGGGCACTTGTACAATGCAGGTTCCCTAGCGGGCACTTTTACTATGTAGGTTCCCTAGAGGGCACTTGGACTATATAGGTTCCCTATGGGCACTTGGACTACCTAGGTGCCCTAATGGGCACTTGGAATACGTAGGTTCCCTTTCGGACACTTGGACTATGTAGGTTCCTCAGCGGCACTTGAACTATGTAGGTTAACTAGCGGGCACTTGGATTATCTAGGTTACCTAGCGGGCACTTGGACTATGTAGGTTCCCTATCGGGCAGTTGGACTATGTAGGTTATCTAGCGGGCCCTTAGACTATCTAGGTTACCTAGCGGGCACTTGGACTATGTACGTCCCCTAGCGGGCACTTGGAATATATAGGTTAACTAGAGGGCCCTTGGACTATGTAGGTTAACTAGCGGGCCCTTTGACGATCTAGGTTAGCAAACGGGCACTTGGACTATGTAGGTTACCTAAAAGGCACTTGGACGATCTAGGTTAACTAGCGGCCACTTGGACTATCTAGGTTAACTAGCGGGCACTTGAACGATGCAGGTTCCCTAGCGGGCACTTGGAGTATATAGGTAAATTAGTGGGCACTTGGACTATGGAGGTTACCTAGGGGGCACTTGGACTATGGAGGTTACCTAGCGGGCACTTGGACTATCTAGGTTAGCTAACGGGTACTTGGACGATCTAGGTTACCTAGCGGGCACTTGGACTATGTAGATTCCTAATCGGGCAGTTGGACTATGTAGGTTATCTAGCGGGCCCTTAGACTATCTAGGTTACCTAGCGGGCACTTGGACTATGTACGTCCCCTAGCGGGCACTTGGACTATCTAGGTTAACTAGAGGGCCCTTGGACTATGTAGGTTAACTAGCGGGCACTTGGACGATCTAGGTTAACTAGCGGCCACTTGGACTATCTAGGTTGACTAGCAGGCACTTGGACTATCTAGATTAACTAGCGGGCACTTGAACGATGGACGTTCCCTGTGGGCACTTGGACTATATAGGTAAATTAGTGGGCACTTGGACTATGGAGGTTACCTAGGGGGCACTTGAACTATGGAGGTTACCTAGCGGGCACATTGACTATCTACGTTAGCTAATGGGCACTTGGACTATGCAGGTAACCTAGCGGGCACTTGAACTGTCTAAGTTAACTCCCGGCTCTTGGACTATGTAGGTTACCTAGCGGGCAATTGGACTATCTAGGTGAACGAACGGGCATGTGGACTGTGTAGGTAACCTAACGGGCACTTGGACTATCTAGGTTAGGTAACGGGCACTTGGACTATCTAGGTTACCTAGCGGTAACTTGGAATATGTAGGTTACCTAGAGGGCACTTGGACTATAGGTTACCTAGTGGCCCTTGGACTATGTAGGTTACCTAGCGCGACTTGGACTATCTAAGTTAACGAACGTGCACTTGGACTATGTAGGTAACTTAGCGGGCACTTGGACAGTATAGGTTACCTAGCGGGCACTTGGACTATCTAGGTTAACGAATGGGCACTTGGACTATCTAGGTTACCTAGCGGGCACTTGGACTATCTAGGTTAGCAAACCGGAACTTGGAATATCTAGGTTACCTAGCGGGCGCTTGGACTATGTAGGATCCCTATCGGACATTTGTACTACTTAGGTTAACTAGCGGGCACTTTGACTATCTAGGTTAACTAGCGGGCACTTGGACTATCTAGGTCAACTAGCGGGCCATTGTACTATGTAGGTTAACTAGCGGGCACTTGGCCTATCTAGGTTACCTAACGGGAACTTGGACTATGTAGGTTTACTAGCGGACACTTGGACGATCTAGGTTAACTAGCGGGCACTTGGACAATGCAGGTTCCCTAGCGGGCACTATGAATATGTAGCTTCCCTAGAGGGCACTTGGACTATGTAGGTTCCCTATGGGCACTTGGATTATCTGGGTTCCTAACGGGCACTTGGAATATGAAGATTCCCTATCGGGCACTAGGACTATGTAGGTTCCTCATTGGGCACTTGGACTATGTAGGTTCCCTATCGGGCACTTGGACTATGTAGGTTAACTAGCGGGCCCTTGGACTATCTAGGTTACCTAGCGGGCACTTGGACTATCTAGGTTAACTAGAGGGCACTTGTACAATGCAGGTTCCCTAGCGGGCACTTTGACTATGTAGGTTCCCTAGAGGGCACTTGGACGATATAGGTTCCCTATGGGCCCTTGGACTATCTAGGTGCCCTAATGGGCACTTGGAATACGTAGGTTCCCTTTCGGACACTTGGACTATGTAGGTTCCTCAGCGGGCACTTGGACTATGTAGGTTAACTAGCGGGCACTTGGACTATCTAGGTTACCTAGCGGGCACTTGGACTATGCAGGTTCCCTAGCGGGCACTTGGACTATGTTCGTCCCTTAGCGGGCACTTGAACTATGTAGGTTCCCTATCGGGCAGTTGGACTATGAAGGTTAACTAGCGGGCCCTTAGACTATCTAGGTTACCTAGCGGGCACTTAGACTATGTACGTCCTCTAGCGGGCACTTGGACTATCAAGGTTAACTAGAGGGCCCTTGGATTATGTAGGTTAACGAGCGGGCACTTGGACTATGTAGGTTAACTAGCGGGCACTTGGACGATGTAGGTTAACGAACGGGCACGTGGATTATGTAGGTAACCAAACTGGCACTTGGACTATCTAGGTTAGGTAACGGGCACTTGGACTATCTAGGTTACCTAGCGGGAACTTGGACTATTGGTTAACTAGCGGGCACTTGGACTATAAGTAACCTAGCGGCCCTTGGACTATGTAGGTTACCTAGCGCGACTTGGACTATCTAAGTTAACGAACGTGCACTTGGACTATGTAGGTAACCTATCGGGCACTTGGACAGTATAGGTTACCTAGCGGGCACTTGGACTATCTAGGTTAACGAATGGGCACTTGGACTATGTAGGTTACCTAGAGGGCACTTGCACTATCTAGGTTAGCAAACCGGAACTTGGAATATCTAGGTTACCTAGCGGGCACTTGGACTATGTAGGATCCCTATCGGACATTTGTACTACTTAGGTTAACTAGCGGGCACTTTGACTATCTAGGTAAACTAGCGGGCACTTGGACTATCTAGGTCAACTAGCGGGCCATTGTACTATGTAGGTCAACTAGCGGGCACTTGTCCTATCTAGGTTACCTAACGGTAACTTGGACTATGTAGGTTTACTAGCGGACACTTGGACGATCTAGGTTAACTGGCGGGCACTTGGACAATGCAGGTTCCCTAGCGGGCACTATGAATATGTAGCTTCCCTAGAGGGCACTTGGACTATGTAGGTTCCCTATGGGCACTTGGACTATCTGGGTTCCCTAACGGGCACTTGGAATATGAAGATTCCTTATCGGGCACTTGGACTATGTAGGTACCTCATTGGGCACTTGGACTATGTAGGTTACCTATCGGGCACTTGGACTATGTAGGTTAACTAGCGGGCCCTTGGACTATCTAGGTTACCTAGCGGGCACTTGGACTATCTAGGTTAACTAGGGGGCACTTGTACAATGCAGGTTCCCTAGCGGGCACTTTGAATATGTAGGTTCCCTACAGGGCACTTGGACGATATAGGTTCCCTTTGGGCACTTGGACTATCTAGGTGCCCTAATGGGCACTTCGAATACGTAGGTTCCCTTTCGGACACTTGGACTATGTAGGTTCCTCAGCGGGTACTTGGACTATGTAGGTTAACTAGCGGGCACTTGGACTATCTAGGTTACCTAGTGGGCACTTGGACTATGTAGGTTCCCTAGCGGGCACTTGGACTATGTTCGTCCCTTAGCGGGCACTTGGACTATGTAGGTTCCCTATCGGGCAGTGGACTATGTAGGTTATCTAGCGGGCCCTTAGACTATCTAGGTTACATAGCGGGCACTTGGACTATGTACGTCCCCTAGCGGGCACTTGGACTATCTAAGTTAACTAGAGGGCCCTTTGACTATGTAGGTTAACTAGCGGGCACTTGGAATATCTAGGTTAACTAGCGGACCTTGGACTATGTAGGTCAACTAGCGGGCACTTGGACGATCTAGGTTAACTATCAGGCACTTGGACTATCTAGATTAACTAGCGGGCACTTGAACGATGCAGTTTCCCTAGCGGGCACTTGGACTATATAGGTAAATTAGTGGGCACTTGGACTATGGAGGTTACCTAGGGGGCAATTGGACTATCTAGGTTAGCTAACGGGTACTTGGACTATCTAGGTTACCTAGCGGGCACTTGGACTATGTAGGTTACCTAGCGGGCTCTTGGACTATCTAGGTTACCTAACGGGCACTTGGACTATGCAGGTAACCTAGCGGGCACTTGAACTGTCTAAGTTACCTGCCGGCTCTTGGACTATGTAGGTTACCTAGCGGGCAATTGGACTATCTAGGTTAACGAACGGGCACGTGGACTATGTAGGTTAACCTAACTGGCACTTGGACTATCTAGGTTAGGTAACGGGCACTTGGACTATCTAGGTTACCTAGCGGGAACTTGGAATATGTAGGTTACCTAGAGGGCACTTGGACTATAGGTTACCTAGTGGCCCTTGGACTATGTAGGTTACCTAGCGCGACTTGGACTATCTAAGTTAACGAACGTGCACTTGGACTATGTAGGTAACCTAGCAGGCACTTGGACAGTATAGGTTACCTAGCGGGCACTTGGACTATCTAGGTTAAGGAATGGGCACTTGGACTATGTAGGTTACCTAGCGGACACTTGGACTATCTAGGTTAGCAAACCGGAACTTGGAATATCTAGGTTACCTAGCGGGCACTTGGACTATGTAGGATCCCTATCGGACATTTGTACTACTTAGGTTAACTAGCGGGCACTTTGACTATCTAGGTTAACTAATGGGCACTTGGACTATCTAGGTTACCTAACGGGAACTTGGACTATGTAGGTTTACTAGCGGACACTTGGACGATCTAGGTTAACTAGTGGGCACTTGGACAAGGCAGGTTCCTTAGCGGGCACTATGAATATGTAGCTTCCCTAGAGGGCACTTGGACTATGTAGGTTCCCTATGGGCACTTGGACTATCTGGGTTCCGTAACAGGCACTTGGAATATGAAGATTCCCTATCGGGCACTTGGACTATGTAGGTTCCTCATTGGGCACTTGGACTATGTAGGTTCCCTATCGGGCACTTGGACTATGTAGGTTAACTAGCGGGCCCTTGGACTATCTAGGTTACCTAGCGGGCACTTGGACTATCTAGGTTAACTAGAGGGCACTTGTACAATGCAGGTTCCCTAGCGGGCACTTTGACTATGTAGGTTCCCTAGAGGGCACTTGGACGATATAGGTTCCCTATGGGCACTTGGACTATCTAGGTGCCCTAATGGGCACTTGGAATACGTAGGTTCCCTTTCGGACACTTGGAGTATGTAGGTTCCTCAGTGGGCACTTGGACTATGTAGGTTAACTATCGGGCACTTGGACTATCTAGGTTACCTAGCGGGCACGTGGACTATGCAGGTTCCCTAGCGGGCACTTGGACTATGTTCGTCCCTTAGCGGGCACTTGGACTATGTAGGTTCCCTATGGGCACTTGTACTATCTGGGTTCCCTAACGGGCACTTGGAATATGAAGATTCCCTATCGGGCACTTGGACTATGTAGGTTCCTCATTGGGCACTTGGACTATGTAGGTTCCCTATCGGGCACTTGGACTTTGTAGGTTAACTAGCGGGCCCTTGGACTATCTAGGGTACCTAGTGGGCACTTGGACTATCTAGGTTAACTAGAGGGCACTTGTACAATGCATGTTCCCTAGCGGGCACTTTGACTATGTAGGTTCCCTAGAGGGCACTTGGACGATATAGGTTCCCTATGGGCACTTGGACTATCTAGGTGCCCTAATGGGCACTTGGAATACGTAGGTTCCCTTTCGGACACTTGGAGTATGTAGGTTCCTCAGTGGGCACTTGGACTATGTAGGTTAACTAGCGGGCACTTGGACTATCTAGGTTACCTAGTGGGCACTTGGACTATGCAGGTTCCCTAGCGGGCACTTGGACTATGTTCATCCCTTAGCGGGCACTTGGACTATGTAGGTTCCCTATCGGGCAGTTGGACTATGTAGGTTAACTAGCGGGCCCGTAGGCTATCTAGGTTACCTAGCGGGCACTTGGACTATGTATGTCCTCCAGCGGGCACTTGGACTATCTAGGTTAACTAGAGGGCCGTTGGACTAGGTAGGTTAACTAGTGGGCACTTGGAATATCTAGGTTAACTAGCGGACCTTGGACTATGTAGGTTAACTAGCGGGCACTTGGACGATATAGGTTAATGAACGGGCACGTGGACTATGTAGGTAACCTAACTGGCACTTGGACTATCTAGGTTAGGTAACGGGCACTTGGACTATCTAGGTTACCTAGCGGGAACTTGGAATATGTAGGTTACCTAGAGGGCACTTGGACTATAGGTTAACTAGCGGGCACTTGGACTATATAGGTTACATAGCGGCCCTTGGACTATGTAGGTTACCTAGCGCGACATGGACTATCTAAGTTAACGAACGTGCACTTGGACTATGTAAGTAACCTAGCGGGCACTTGGACAGTATAGGTTACCTAGCGGGACTTGGACTATCTAGGTTAACGAATGGGCACTTGGACTATGTAGGTTACCTAGCGGGCACTTGGACTATCTAGGTTAGCAAACCGGAACTTGGAATATCTAGGTTACCTAGCGGGCACTTGGACTATGTAGGATCCCTATCGGACATTTGTACTACTTAGGTTAACTAGCGGGCACTTTGACTATCTAGGTTAACTAGCGTGCACTTGGACTATCTAGTTCAACTAGCGGGCCATTGTACTATGTAGGTTAACTAGCGGGCACTTGGCCTATCTAGGTTACCTAACGGGAACTTGGACTATGTAGGTTTACTAGCAGACACTTGGACGATCTACGTTAAGTAGCGGGCACTTGGACAATGCAGGTTCCCTAGCGAGGACAATGAATATGTAGCTTCCCTAGAGGGCACTTGGACTATGTAGGTTCCCTATGGGCACTTGGACTATCTGGGTTCCCTAACGGGCACTTGGAATATGAATATTCCCTATCGGGCACTTGGACTATGTAGGTTCCTCATTGGACACTTGGACTATTTAGGTTCCCTATCGGGCACTTGGACTATGTAGGTTAACTAGCGGGCCCTTGGACTATCTAGGTTACCTAGCGGGCACTTGGACTACCTAGGTTAACTAGAGGGCACTTGTACAATGCAGGTTCCCTAGCGGGCACTTTGACTATGTAGGTTCCCTAGAGGGCACTTGGACGATATAGGTTCCCTATGGGCACTTGGACTATCTAGGTGCCCTAATGGGCACTTGGAATACGTAGGTTCCCTTTCGGACACTTGGACTATGTAGGTTCCTCAGCGGGCACTTGGACTATGTAGGTTAAGTAGCGGGCACTTGGACTATATAGGTTACCTAGCGGGCACTTGGACTATGCAGGTCCCCTAGCGGGCACATGGACTATGTTCGTCCCTTAGCGGGCACTTGGACTATATAGGTAAATTAGTGGGCACTTGGACTATGGAGGTTACCTAGGGGGCAATTGGACTATGGAGGTTACCTAGCGGGCACTTGGACTATCTAGGTTAGCTAACGGGTACTTGGACAATCTAGGTTACCTAGCGGGCACTTGGACTATGTAGGTTACCTAGCGGGCACTTGGACTATCTAGGTTACCTAACGGGCACTTGGACTATGCAGGTAACCTAGCGGGCACTTGAACTGTCTAAGTTACCTGCCGGCTCTTGGACTATGTAGGTTACCTAGCGGGCAATTGGACTATCTAGGTTAACGAACGGGCACGTGGACTATGTAGTTAACCTAACTGGCACTTGGACTATCTAGGTTAGGTAACGGGCACTTGGACTATCTAGGTTACCTAGCGGGAACTTGGAATATGTAGGTTACCTAGAGGGCACTTGGACTATAGGTTACCTAGTGGCCCTTGGACTATGTAGGTTACCTAGCGCGACTTGGACTATCTAAGTTAACGAACGTGCACTTGGACTATGTAGGTAACCTAGCAGGCACTTGGACAGTATAGGTTACCTAGCGGGCACTTGGACTATCTAGGTTAAGGAATGGGCACTTGGACTATGTAGGTTACCTAGCGGACACTTGGACTATCTAGGTTAGCAAACCGGAACTTGGAATATCTAGGTTACCTAGCGGGCACTTGGACTATGTAGGATCCCTATCAGACATTTGTACTACTTAGGTTAACTAGCGGGCACTTTGACTATCTAGGTTAACTAGTGGGCACTTGGACTATCTAGGTTACCTAACGGGAACTTGGACTATGTAGGTTTACTAGCGGACACTTGGACGATCTAGGTTAACTAGCGGGAACTTGGACAATGCAGGTTCCTTAGCGGGCACTATGAATATGTAGCTTCCCTAGAGGGCACTTGGACTATGTAGGTTCCCTATGGGCACTTGGACTATCTGGGTTCCCTAACGGGCACTTGGAATATGAAGATTCCCTATCGGGCACTTGGATTATGTAGGTTCCTCATTGGGCACTTGGACTATGTAGGTTCCCTATCGGGCACTTGGACTTTGTAGGTTAACTAGCGGGCCCTTGGACTATCTAGGGTACCTAGTGGGCACTTGGACTATCTAGGTTAACTAGAGGGCACTTGTACAATGCAGGTTCCCTAGCGGGCACTTTGACTATGTAGGTTCCCTAGAGGGCACTTGGACGATATAGGTTCCCTATGGGCACGTGGACTATCTAGGTGCCCTAATGGGCACTTGGAATACGTAGGTTCCCTTTCGGGCACTTGGAGTATGTAGGTTCCTCAGTGGGCACTTGGACTATGTAGGTTAACTAGCGGGCACTTAGACTATCTAGGTTACCTAGCGGGCACTTGGACTATGCAGGTTCCCTAGCGGGCACTTGGACTATGTTCGTCCCTTAGCGGGCACTTGGACTATGTAGGTTCCCTCTCGGGCAGTTGGACTATGTAGGTTAACTAGCGGGCCCGTAGGCTATCTAGGTTACCTAGCGGGCACTTGGACTATGTATGTCCTCCAGCGGGCACTTGGACTATCTAGGTTAACTAGAGGGCTGTTGGACTAGGTAGGTTAACTAGCGGGCACTTGGAATATCTAGGTTAACTAGCGGACATTGGATTATGTAGGTTAACTAGCGGGCACTTGGACGATATAGGTTAACGAACGGGCACGTGGACTATGTAGGTAACCTAACTGGCACTTGGACTATCTAGGTTAGGTAACGGGCACTTGGAATATCTAGGTTACCTAGCGGGAACTTGGAATATGTAGGTTACCTAGAGGGCACTTGGACTATAGGTTAACTAGCGGGCACTTGGACTATATAGGTTACGTAGCGGCCCTTGGACTATGTAGGTTACCTAGCGCGACATGGACTATCTAAGTTAACGAACGTGCACTTGGACTATGTAAGTAACCTAGCGGGCACTTGGACAGTATAGGTTACCTAGCGGGCACTTGGACTATCTAGGTTAACGAATGGGCACTTGGACTATGTAGGTTACCTAGCGGGCACTTGGACTATCTAGGTCAGCAAACCGGAACTTGGAATATCTAGGTTACCTAGCGGGCACTTGGACTATGTAGGATCCCTATCGGACATTTGTACTACTTAGGTTAACTAGCGGGCACTTTGACTATCTAGGTTAACTAGCGTGCACTTGGACTATCTAGGTCAACTAGCGGGCCATTGTACTATGTAGGTTAACTAGCGGGCACTTGGCCTATCTAGGTTACCTAACGGGAACTTGGACTATGTAGGTTTACTAGCGGACACTTGGACGATCTACGTTAACTAGCGGACACTTGGACAATGCAGGTTCGCTAGCGAGGACAATGAATATGTAGCTTCCCTAGAGGGCACTTGGACTATGTAGGTTCCCTATGGGCACTTGGACTATCTGGGTTCCCTAACGGGCACTTGGAATATGAAGATTCCCTATCGGGCACTTGGACTATGTAGGTTCCTCATTGGGCTCTTGGACTATTTAGGTTCCCTATCGGGCACTTGGACTATGTAGGTTAACTAGCGGGCCCTTGGACTATCTCGGTTACCTAGCGGGCACTTGGACTACCTAGGTTAACTAGAGGGCACTTGTACAATGCAGGTTCCCTAGCGGGCACTTTGACTATGTAGGTTCCCTAGAGGGCACTTGGACGATATAGGTTCCCTATGGGCACTTGGACTATCTAGGTGCCCTAATGGGCACTTGGAATACGTAGGTTCCCTTTCGGACACTTGGACTATGTAGGTTCCTCAGCGGGCACTTGGACTATGTAGGTTAAGTAGCGGGCACTTGGACTATCTAGGTTAACTAGCGGGCACTTGGACTATGCAGGTCCCCTAGCGGGCACATGGACTATGTTCGTCCCTTAGCGGGCATTTGGACTATATAGGTAAATTAGTGGGCACTTGGACTATGGAGGTTACCTAGGGGGCAATTGGACTATGGAGGTTACCTAGCGGGCACTTGGACTATCTAGGTTAGCTAACGGGTACTTGGACTATCTAGGTTACCTAGCGGGCACTTGGACTATGTAGGTTACCTAGCGGGCACTTGGACTATCTAGGTTACCTAACGGGCACTTGGACTATGCAGGTAACCTAGCGGGCACTTGAACTGTCTAAGTTACCTGCCGGCTCTTGGACTATGTAGGTTACCTAGCGGGCAATTGGACTATCTAGGTTAACGAACGGGCACGTGGACTATGTAGTTAACCTAACTGGCACTTGGACTATCTAGGTTAGGTAACGGGCACTTGGACTATCTAGGTTACCTAGCGGGAACTTGGAATATGTAGGTTACCTAGAGGGCACTTGGACTATAGGTTACCTAGTGGCCCTTGGACTATGTAGGTTACCTAGCGCGACTTGGACTATCTAAGTTAACGAACGTGCACTTGGACTATGTAGGTAACCTAGCAGGCACTTGGACAGTATAGGTTACCTAGCGGGCACTTGGACTATCTAGGTTAAGGAATGGGCACTTGGACTATGTAGGTTACCTAGCGGACACTTGGACTATCTAGGTTAGCAAACCGGAACTTGGAATATCTAGGTTACCTAGCGGGCACTTGGACTATGTAGGATCCCTATCAGACATTTGTACTACTTAGGTTAACTAGCGGGCACTTTGACTATCTAGGTTAACTAGTGGGCACTTGGACTATCTAGGTTACCTAACGGGAACTTGGACTATGTAGGTTTACTAGCGGACACTTGGACGATCTAGGTTAACTAGCGGGAACTTGGACAATGCAGGTTCCTTAGCGGGCACTATGAATATGTAGCTTCCCTAGAGGGCACTTGGACTATGTAGGTTCCCTATGGGCACTTGGACTATCTGGGTTCCCTAACGGGCACTTGGAATATGAAGATTCCCTATCGGGCACTTGGATTATGTAGGTTCCTCATTGGGCACTTGGACTATGTAGGTTCCCTATCGGGCACTTGGACTTTGTAGGTTAACTAGCGGGCCCTTGGACTATCTAGGGTACCTAGTGGGCACTTGGACTATCTAGGTTAACTAGAGGGCACTTGTACAATGCAGGTTCCCTAGCGGGCACTTTGACTATGTAGGTTCCCTAGAGGGCACTTGGACGATATAGGTTCCCTATGGGCACGTGGACTATCTAGGTGCCCTAATGGGCACTTGGAATACGTAGGTTCCCTTTCGGACACTTGGAGTATGTAGGTTCCTCAGTGGGCACTTGGACTATGTAGGTTAACTAGCGGGCACTTGGACTATCTAGGTTACCTAGCGGGCACTTGGACTATGCAGGTTCCCTAGCGGGCACTTGGACTATGTTCCTCCCTTAGCGGGCACTTGGACTATGTAGGTTCCCTCTCGGGCAGTTGGACTATGTAGGTTAACTAGCGGGCCCGTAGGCTATCTAGGTTACCTAGCGGGCACTTGGACTATGTATGTCCTCCAGCGGGCACTTGGACTATCTAGGTTAACTAGAGGGCTGTTGGACTAGGTAGGTTAACTAGCGGGCACTTGGAATATCTAGGTTAACTAGCGGACATTGGATTATGTAGGTTAACTAGCGGGCACTTGGACGATATAGGTTAACGAACGGGCACGTGGACTATGTAGGTAACCTAACTGGCACTTGGACTATCTAGGTTAGGTAACGGGCACTTGGAATATCTAGGTTACCTAGCGGGAACTTGGAATATGTAGGTTATCTAGAGGGCACTTGGACTATAGGTTAACTAGCGGGCACTTGGACTATATAGGTTACGTAGCGGCCCTTGGACTATGTAGGTTACCTAGCGCGACATGGACTATCTAAGTTAACGAACGTGCACTTGGACTATGTAAGTAACCTAGCGGGCACTTGGACAGTATAGGTTACCTAGCGGGCACTTGGACTATCTAGGTTAACGAATGGGCACTTGGACTATGTAGGTTACCTAGCGGGCACTTGGACTATCTAGGTCAGCAAACCGGAACTTGGAATATCTAGGTTACCTAGCGGGCACTTGGACTATGTAGGATCCCTATCGGACATTTGTACTACTTAGGTTAACTAGCGGGCACTTTGACTATCTAGGTTAACTAGCGTGCACTTGGACTATCTAGGTCAACTAGCGGGCCATTGTACTATGTAGGTTAACTAGCGGGCACTTGGCCTATCTAGGTTACCTAACGGGAACTTGGACTATGTAGGTTTACTAGCGGACACTTGGACGATCTACGTTAACTAGCGGACACTTGGACAATGCAGGTTCGCTAGCGAGGACAATGAATATGTAGCTTCCCTAGAGGGCACTTGGACTATGTAGGTTCCCTATGGGCACTTGGACTATCTGGGTTCCCTAACGGGCACTTGGAATATGAAGATTCCCTATCGGGCACTTGGACTATGTAGGTTCCTCATTGGGTTCTTGGACTATTTAGGTTCCCTATCGGGCACTTGGACTATGTAGGTTAACTAGCGGGCCCTTGGACTATCTAGGTTACCTAGCGGGCACTTGGACTACCTAGGTTAACTAGAGGGCACTTGTACAATGCAGGTTCCCTAGCGGGCACTTTGACTATGTAGGTTCCCTAGAGGGCACTTGGACGATATAGGTTCCCTATGGGCACTTGGACTATCTAGGTGCCCTAATGGGCACTTGGAATACGTAGGTTCCCTTTCGGACACTTGGACTATGTAGGTTCCTCAGCGGGCACTTGGACTATGTAGGTTAAGTAGCAGGCACTTGGACTATCTAGGTTACCTAGCGGGCACTTGGACTATGCAGGTTCCCTAGCGGGCACATGGACTATGTTCGTCCCTTAGCGGGCACTTGGACTATGTAGATTCCCTATCGGGCAGTTGGACTATGTAGGTTAACTAGAGGGCCCTTAGACTATCTAGGTTACCTAGCGGGCACTTGGACAATGTACGTCCTCTAGCGGGCACATGGACTATCTAGGTTAACTAGAGGGTCCTTTGACTATGTAGGTTAACTAGCGGGCACTTGGAATATCTAGGTTTACTAGCGGACCTTGGACTATGTAGGTTAACTAGCGGGCACTTGGACGATGGAGGTTCCCTAGCGGGCATTTGGACTATATAGGTAAATTAGTGGGCACTTGGACTATGGAGGTTACCTAGGGGGCACTTGGACTATGGAGGTTACCTAGCGGGCACTTGGACTATCTACGTTAGCTAACGGGCACTTGGACTATGCAGGTAACCTAGCGGGCACTTGATCTGTCTAAGTTAACTGCCAGATCATGGACTATGTAGGTTACCTAGCGGGCAATTGGACTATCTAGTTTAACGAACGGGCACGTGGACTATGTAGGTAACCTAACGGGCACTTGGACTATCTAGGTTAGGTAACGGGCACTTTGACTATCTAGGTTACCTAGCGGGAACTTGGAATATATAGGTTACCTAGAGGGCACTTGGACTATAGGTTACCTAGTGGCCCTTGGACTATGTAGGTTACCTAGCGCGACTTGGACTATCTAAGTTAACGAATGTGCACTTGGACTATGTAGGTAACCTGGCGCGCACTTGGACAGTATAGGTTACCTAGGGGGCACTTGGACTATCTAGGTTAACGAATGGGCACTTGGACTATGTAGGTTACCTAGCGGGCACTTGGACTATCTAGGTTAGCAAACCGGAACTTGGAATATCTAGGTTAACTAGCGGGCACTTGGACTATGTAGGATCCCTATCGGACATTTGTACTACTTAGGTTAACTAGCGGGCACTTTGACTATCTAGGTTAATTAGCGGGCACTTGGACTATCTAGGTCAACTAGCGGGCCATTGTACTATATAGGTTAACTAGCGAGCACTTGGCCTATCTAGGTTACCTAACGGGAACTTGGACTATGTAGGTTTACTAGCGGACACTTGGACGATCTAGGTTAACTAGCGGGCACATGGACAATGCAGGTTCCCTAGCGGGCACTATGAATATGTAGCTTCCCTAGAGGGCACTTGGACTATGTAGGTTCCCTATGGGCACTTGGACTATCTGGGTTCCTTAACGGGCACTTGGAATATGAAGATTCCCTATCGGGCACTTGGACTATGTAGGTTCCTCATTGGGCACTTGGACTATGTAGGTTCCCTATCGGGCACTTGGACTATGTAAGTTAACTAGGGGGCCCTTGGACTATCTAGGTTACCTAGCGGGCACTTGGACTATCTAGGTTAACTAGAGGGCACTTGTGCAATGCAGGTTCCCTAGCGGGCACTTTGACTATGTAGGTTCCCTAGAGGGCACTTGGACGATATAGGTTCCCTATGGGCACTTGGACTATCTAGGTGCTCTAATGGGCACTTGGAATACGTAGGTTCCCTTTCGGACACTTGGACAATGTAGGTTCCTCAGCGGGCACTTGGACTATGTAGGTTAACTAGCGGGCACTTGGACTATCTAGGTTACCTAGCGGGCACTTGGACTATGCAGGTTCCCTAGCGGGCACTTGGACTATGTTCGTCCCTTAGCGGGCACTTGGACTATGTAGGTTCCCTATCGGGCAGTTGGACTATGTAGGTTAACTAGCGGGCCCTTAGACTATCTAGGTTACCTAGCGGGCACTTGGCCTATGTACGTCTTCTAGCGGTCACTTGGACTATTTAGGTTAACTAGAGGGCCCTTGGACTATGTAGGTTAATTAGCGGGCACTTGGAATATCTAGGTTAACTAGTGGACCTTGGACTATGTAGGTTAACTAGCGGGCACTTGGACAATATAGGTAACCTAACGGGCACTTGGACTATCTAGGTTAGGTAACGGGCACTTGGACTATAGGTTACCTAGCGGGAACTTGGAATATGTAGGTTACCTAGAGGGCACTTGGACTATAGGTTAACTAGCGGGCACTTGGACTATATAGGTTACCTAGCGGCCCTTGGACTATGTTGGTTACCTACCGCGACTTGGACTATCTAAGTTAACGAACGTGCACTTGGACTATGTAAGTAACCTAGCGGGCACTTGGACAGTATAGGTTACCTAGCGGGCACTTGGACAACTAGGTTAACGAATGGGCACTTGGACTATGTACGTTACCTAGCGGGCACTTGGACTATCTAGGTTAGCAAACCGGAACTTGGAATATCTAGGTTACCTAGCGGGCACTTGGACTATGTAGGATCCCTATTGGACATTTGTACTACTTAGGTTAACTAGCGGGCACTTTGACAATCTAGGTTAACTAGCGGGCACTTGGACTATCTATGTCAACTAGCGGGCCATTGTACTATGTAGGTTAACTGGCGGGCACTTGGCCTATCTAGGTTACCTAACGGGAACTTGGACTATGTAGGTTTACTAGCGGACACTTGGACGATCTAGGTTAACTAGCGGGCACTTGGACAATGCAGGTTTCTAGCGGGCACTATGAATATGTAGCTTCCCTAGAGGGCACTTGGACTATGTAGGTTCCCTATGGGCACTTGGACTATCTGGGTTCCCTAACGGGCACTTGGATTATGAAGATTCCCTATCGGGCACTTGGACTATGTAGGTTCCTCATTGGGCACTTGAACTATGTAGGTTCCCTATCGGGCACTTGGACTTTGTAGGTTAACTAGCGGGCCCTTGGATTATCTAGGTTACCTAGCGGGCACTTGGACTATCTAGGTTAACTAGAGGGCACTTGTACAATGCAGGTTCCCTAGCGGGCACTTTGACTATGTAGGTTCCCTAGAGGGCACTTGGACTATATAGGTTCCCTATGGGCACTTGGACTATCTAGGTGCCCTAATGGGCACTTGGAATACGTAGGTTCCCTTTCGGACACTTGGACTATGCAGGTTCCTCAGTGGGCATTTGGACTATGTAGGTTTACTAGCGGGCACTTGGACTATCTAGGTTACCTATCGGGCACTTGGACTATGCAGGTTCCCTAGTTGGCACTTGGACTATGTTCGTCCCTTAGCGGGCACTTGGACTATGTAGGTTCCCTATCGGGCAGTTGGACTATGTAGGTTAACTAGCGGGCCCGTAGACTATCTAGGTTACCGAGCGGGCACTTGGACTATGTACGTCCTCCAGCGGGCACTTGGACTATCTAGGTTAACTAGAGGGCCGTTGGACTATGTAGGTTAAACAGCAGGCCCTTGGGCTATCTAGGTTACCTAGCGGGCACTTGGACTATCTAGGTTAACTAGAGGGCACTTGTACAATGCAGGTTCCCTAGCGGGCACTTTGACTATGTAAGTTCCCTAGAGGGCACTTGGACTATATAGGTTCCCTATGGGCACTTGGACTATCTAGGTGCCCTAATGGGCACTTGGAATACGTAGGTTCCCTTTCGGACACTTGGACTACGTAGGTTCCTCAGCGGGCACTTGGACTATGTAGGTTAACTAGCGGGCACTTGGACTCTGTAGGTTCCCTAGCGGGCACTTGGACTGTGTTCGTCCCTTAGCGAGCGCTTGGACTATGTAGGTTCCCTATCGGCCAGTTGGACTATGTAGGTTAACTAGCGGGCCCTTAGACTATCTAGGTTACCTAGCGGACACTTGGACTATGTACTTCCCCTAGTGGGCACTTGGACTATCTAGGTTAACAAGAGGGCCCTTGGACTATGTAGGTTAACTAGCGGGCACTTGGAATATCTAGGTTAACTAGCGGACCTTGGACTATGTAGGTTAACTAGCGGGCACTTGGGCGATCTAGGTTAACTAGCGGGCACTTGGACGATCTAGGTTAACTAGCGGCCACTTGGACTATCTAGCTTAACTAGCGGGCACTTGGACTATCTAGATTAACTAGCGGGCACTTGGACAATGCAGGTTCCCTAGCGGGCACTTGGACTATATAGGTTAATTAGCGGGCACTTGGACTATGGAGGTTACCTAGCGGATACTTGGACTATGTAGGTTCCCCATCAGGGACTTGGACAATGTAGGTTAACTATCGGGCACTTGGACTATATAGGTTAACTAGCGGGCCCTTGGACTATGTAGGTTAACTAGCGGGCTCTTGTACTATCTAGGTTAACGAACGGGCACGTGGACTATGTAGGTAACCAAGCGGGCACTTGGACAGTCTAGGTTACCTAGAGGGCACTTGGAAAATCTAGGTTAATGAATGGGCACTAGGACAATGTAGGTTACCTCGCGGGCACTTAGACTATTTGGGTACCCTAGCGGGCATTTGGACTATCTAGGTTACCTAACGGGCATTTGGACTATGTAGGTTCCCTAGCGGGCACTTGGATTATGTAGGTTCCCTTCTTGCACTTGGACTATGTAGGTTTCTAGCGGGCATTTGGACTATGTAGGTTACCTAGCGGGCACTTGGGCTATGTAGATTCCCTAGCGGGCATTTGGACTATCTAGGTTACCTAACGGGCATTTGGACTACGTACGTTACTAGTGGGCATTTGGACTATGTAGGTTACCTAGCGGATACTTGGACTATGTAGGTTCCCCATCAGGGACTTGGACAATGTAGGTTAACTAGCGGGCACTTGGACTATCTAGGTTAACTAGAGGGCCCTTGGACTATGTAGGTTAACTAGCGGGCCCTTTGACGATCTAGGTTAGCAAACGGGCACTTGGACTATGTAGGTTACCTAGCAGGCACTTGGACTGTCTAGGTTACCTAGCGGGCACTTGAACTATCTAGGTTAACGAACGGGCACTTGGACTATGTAGGTTAGCTAACAGGAACTTGGACTATCTAGGTTAACGAATGGGCACTTGGACTATGGATGTTACCTAGCGGGCACTTGGACTATGGAGGTTACCTAGCGGGCACTTGGACTATCTAGGTTACCTAATGGGCACTTGGACTATGCAGGTAACCTAGCGGGCACTTGGACTGTTTAAGTTACCTAGAGGACACTTGGACTATAGGTTAACTAGCGGGCACTTGGACTATATAGGTTACCTAGCGGCCCTTAGACTATGTTGGTTACCTACCGCGACTTGGACTATCTAAGTTAACGAACGTGCACTTGGACTATGTAAGTAACCTAGCGGGCACTTGGACAGTATAGGTTACCTAGCGGGCACTTGGACTATCTAGATTAGCAAACCGGAACTTGGAATATCTAGGTTAACGAACGGGCACTTGGATTATGTAGGATCCCTATTGGACATTTGTACTACTTAGGTTAACTAGCGGGCACTTTGACTATCTAGGTTAACTAGCGGGCACTTGGACTATCTAGGTCAACTAGCGGGCCATTGTACTATGTATGTTAACTAGCGGGCACTTGGCCTATCTAGGTTACCTAACGGGAACTTGGACTATGTAGGTTTACTAGCGGACACTTGGACGATCTAGGTTAACTAGCGGGCACTTGGACAATGCAGGTTCCCTAGCGGGCACTATGAATATGTAGCTTCCCTAGAGGGAACTTGGACTATATAGGTTCCAAATGGGCAGTTGGACAATCTGGGTTCCCTAACGGGCACTTGGAATATGAAGATTCCCTATCGGGCACTTGGACTATGTAGGTTCCTCATTGGGCACTTGGACTATGTAGGTTCCCTATCGGGTACTTGGAATATGTAGGTTAACTAGCGGGCCCTTGGACTATCTAGGTTACCTAGCGGGCACTTGGACTATCTAGGTTAACTAGAGGGCACTTGTACAATGCAGGTTCCCTAGCGGGCACTTTGACTATGTAAGTTCCCTAGAGGGCACTTGGACTATATAGGTTCCCTATGGGCACTTGGACTATCTAGGTGCCCTAATGGGCACTTGGAATACGTAGGTTCCCTTTCGGACACTTGGACTATGTAGGTTCCTCAGCGGGCACTTGGACTATGTAGGTTAACTAGCGGGCACTTGGACGATCTAGGTTACCTAGCGGGCACTTGGACTATGTAGGTTCCCTAGCGGGCACTTGGACTATGTTCGTCCCTTAGCGGGATCTTGGACTATGTAGGTTCCCTATCGGGCAGTTGGACTATGTAGGTTAACTAGCGGGCCCTTAGACTATCTAGGTTACCTAGCGGGCACTTGGACTATGTACGTCCCCTAGCGGGCACTTGGACTATCTAGGTTAACTAGAGGGCCCTTGGACTATGTAGGTTAACTAGCGGGCACTTGGACTATCTAGATTAACTAGCGGGCACTTGGACGATGCAGGTTCCCTAGCGGGCACTTGGACTATATAGGTTAATTAGCGGGCACTTGGACTATGGAGGTTACCTAGCGGGCACTTGGACTGTCTAGGTTACCTAACGGGCACTTGGACTATGTAGGTTAATTAGCGGGCACTTGGACTATGTAGGTTAATTAGCGGGCACTTGGACTATCTAGGTTAACGAACCGGCACGTGGACTATGTAGGTAACCTAATGGGCACTTGGACTATCTAGGTTAGGTAACGGGCACTTGGACTATCTAGGTTACCTAGCGGGAACTTGGAATATGTAGGTTACCTAGCGGGAACTTGGAATATGTAGGTTACCTAGCGGGCACTTGGACTATGTACGTTACTAGCGGGCATTTGGACTATGAAGGTTACCTAGCGGATACTTGGACTATGTAGGTTCCCCATCAGGGACTTGGACAATGTAGGTTAACTAGCGGGCACTTGGACTATCTAGGTTAACTAGCGGGCCCTTGGACTATGTAGGTTAACTAGCGGGCCCTTTGACGATCTAGGTTAGCAAACGGGCACTTGGACTATGTAGGTTACCTAGCAGGCACTTGGACTGTCTAGGTTACCTAGCGGGCACTTGAACTATCTAGGTTAACGAACGGGCACTTGGACTATGTAGGTTAGCTAACAGGAACTTGGACTATCTAGGTTAACGAACGGGTACTTGGACTATGGAGGTTACCTAGCGGGCACTTGGACTATGGAGGTTACCTAGCGGGCACTTGGACTATCTAGGTTAGCTAACGGGTACTTGGACTATCTAGGTTACCTAGCGGGCACTTGGACTATGTAGGTTACTTAGCGGGCACTTGGACTATCTAGGTTACCTAACGGGCACTTGGACTATGCAGGTAACCTAGCGGGCACTTGGACTGTTTAAGTTAACCAGCGGGCACTTGGACTATGTAGGTTAACTAGCGGGCACTTGGACTATCTAGGTTACCTAACGGGCACCTGGACTATCTAGATTACCTAGTGGGCACTTGGATTCTAAAGGTTACCTAGCCGGCCCTTGGACTATGTAGGTTACCTAGCGGGCAATTGGACTATCTAGGTTAACGAACTGGCACGTGGACTATGCAGGTAACCTAACGGGCACTTGGACTATCTAGGTTAGGTAACAGGCACTTGGACTATCTAGGGTACCTAGCGGAAACTTGGAATATGTAGGTTACCTAGAGGGCACTTGGACTATAGGCTAACTAGCGGGCACTTGGACTATATAGGTTACCTAGCGGCCCTTGGACTATGTTGGTTACCTACCGCGACTTGGACTATCTAAGTTAACGAAAGTGCACTTGGACTATGTAAGAAACCTAGCGGGCACTTGGACAGTATAGGTTACCTAGCAGGCACTTGGACTATCTAGGTTAACGAATGGGCACTTGTACTACGTAGGTTACCTAGCGGGCACTTGGACTATCTAGGTTAGCAAACAGGAACTTGGAATATCCAGGTTACCTAGCGGGCACTTGGACTATGTAGGATCCCTATCAGACATTTGTACTACTTAGGTTAACTAGCGGGCACTTTGACTATCTAGGTTAACTAGCGGGCCCTTGGACTATCTAGGTCAACTAGCGGGCCATTGTACTATGTCGGTTAACTAGCGGGCACTTGGCCTATCTAGGTTACCTAACGGGAACTTGGACTATGTAGGTTTACTAGCGGACCCTTGGACGATCTAGGTTAACTAGCGGGCACTTGGACAATGCAGGTTCCCTAGCGGGCACTATGAATATGTAGCTTCCCTAGAGGGAACTTGGACTATATAGGTTCCCTATGGGCACTTGGACAATCTGGGTTCCCTAATGGGCACTTGGACAATCTGGGTTCCCTAACGGGCACTTGGAATATGAAGATTCCCTATCGGGCACTTGGACTATGTAGGTTCCTCATTGGGCACTTGGACTATGTAGGTTAACTAGCGGGCCCTTGGACTATCTAGGTTACCTAGCGGGCACTTGGACTATCTAGGTTAACTAGAGGGCACTTGTACAATGCAGGTTCCCTAGCGGGCACTTTGACTATGTAGGTTCCCTAGAGGGCACTTGGACTATATAGGTTCCCTATGGTTACTTGGACTATCTAGGTGCCCTAACGGGCACTTGTAATACGTAGGTTCCCTTTCGGACACTTGGACTATGTAGGTTCCTCAGCGGGCACTTGGATTTTGTAGGTTAACTAGCGGGCACTTGGACTATCTAGGTTGTCCAGCGGGCACTTGGACTATGTACGTCCCCTAGCGGGCACTTGGACTATCGAGGTTAACTAGAGGGCCCTTGGTCTATGTAGGTTATCTAGAGAGCACTTGGACGATCTAGGTTAACTAACGGACCTTGGACTATGTAGGTTAACTAGCGGGCACTTGGACGATCTAGGTTAACTAGCGGGCACTTGGACTATCTAGGTTAACTAGCGGGAACTTAGACTCTCTATATTAATTGGCGGGCACATGGACGATGCAGGTTCCCTAGAGGGCACTTGGACTATGTAGGTTCCCGATCGGGCACTTGGACTATGTAGGTCCCTTAGCGGGCACTTGGACTATGTTGGTTCCCTATCGGGCAGTTGGACTCTGTGGGTACCCTAACGGGCATTTGGACTATGTAGGTTCCCTAGCGGTCACTTGGACTATGTCGGTCCCTTAGCGGGCACTTTGACTATGTTGGTTCCCTATCGGGCAGTTGGACTATGTGGGTACCCTAGCGGGCATTTGGACTATCTAGGTTACCTACCAGGCACTTTGACTATCTAGGTTAAGTAACGGGCACTTGGACTATGTAGGTTACCTAGCGGGCACTTGGACTATGTAGGTCCCTAGCGGGCACTTAGACTATGTAGGTTACCTAGCAGGCACTTGGACTGTCTAGGTTACCTAGCGGGCACTTGAACAATCTAGGTTAACGAACGGACACTTGGACTATGTAGGTTAGCTAACAGGAACTTGGACTATCTAGGTTAACGAACGGGCACTTGGACTATGGAGGTTACCTAGCGGGCACTTGGACTATGGAGGTTACCTAGCGGGCACTTGGACTATCTAGGTTAGCTAACGGGTACTTGGACTATCTAGGTTCCCTAGCGGGCACTTGGACTATGTAGGTTCCCTAGCAGGGCTTTGATTATGTAAGTTCTCTAATGGGCACTTGGGCTATGTGGGTTCCCTAGCGGGCATTTGGACTATCTAGGTTACCTAACGGGCACTTGGACTATGTACGTTACTAGCGGGCATTTGGACTATGTAGGTTACCTAGCGGATACTTGGACTATGTAGGTTCCCCATCAGGGACTTGGACAATGTAGGTTAACTAGCGGGCACTTGGACTATATAGGTTAACTAGCGGGCCCTTGGACTATGTAGGTTAACTAGCGGGCCCTTTGACGATCTAGGTTAGCAAACGGGCACTTGGACTATGTAGGTTACCTAGCAGGCACTTGGACTGTCTAGGTTACCTAGCGGGCACTTGAACTATCTAGGTTAATGAACCGGCAATTGGACTATGTAGGTTAGCTAACAGGAACTTGGACTATCTAGGTTAACGAACGGGCACTTGGACTATGGAGGTTACCTAGCGGGCACTTGGACTATGGAGGTTACCTAGTGGGCACTTGGAATATCTGGGTTCCCTAACGGGCACTTGGAATATGAAGATTCCCTATCGGGCACTTGGACTATGTAGGTTCCTCATTGGGCACTTGGACTATGTAGGTTCCCTATGGGGCACTTGGACTATGTAGGTTAACTAGCGGGCCCTTGGACTATCTAGGTTAACTAGAGGGCACTTGTGCAATGCAGGTTCCCTAGCGGGCACTTTGACTATGTAGGTTCCCTAGAGGGCACTTGGATGATATAGGTTCCCTATGGGCACTTGGACTATCTAGGTGCCCTAATGGGCACTTGGAATACGTAGGTTCCCTTTTGGACACTTGGACTATGTAGGTTCCTCAGCGGGCACTTGGACTATGTAGGTTAACTAGCGGGCACTTGGACTATCTAGGTTACCTAGCGGGCACTTGGACTATGCAGGTTCCCGAGCGGGCACTTGGACTATGTTCGTCCCTTCGCGGGCACTTGGACTATGTAGGTTCCCTATCGGGCAGTTGGACTATGTAGGTTAACTAGCGGGCCCTTAGACTATCTAGGTTACCTAGCGGGCACTTGGACTATGTATGTCCTCCAGCGGGCACTTGGACTATCTAAGTTAACTAGAGGGCCCTTGGACTATGTAGGTTAACTAGCGGGCACTTGGAATATCTAGGTTAACTAGCGGACCTTGGACTATGTAGGTTAACTAGCGGGCACTTGGACGATCTAGGTTAAGTAGCGGGCACTTGGACTATCTAGGTTAACTAGCGGGCACTTGGACTATCTATGTCAACTAGCGGGCCATTGTACTATGTAGGTTAACTAGCGGGCACTTGGCCTATCTAGGTTACCTAACGGGAACTTGGACTATGTAGGTTTACTAGCGGACACTTGGACGATCTAGGTTAACTAGCGGGCACTTGGACTATGCAGGTAACCTAGCGGGCACTTGGACTGTTTAAGTTAACCAGCGGGCACTTGGACTATGTAGGTTAACTAGCGGGCACTTGGACTATCTAGGTTACCTAACGGGCACCTGGACTATCTAGATTACCTAGTGGGCACTTGGATTCTAAAGGTTACCTATCCGGCCCTTGGACTATGTAGGTTACCTAGCGGGCAATTGGACTATCTAGGTTAACGAACTGGCACGTGGACTATGTAGGTAACCTAACGGGCACTTGGACTATCTAGGTTAGGTAACGGGCACTTGGACTATCTAGGGTACCTAGCGGAAATTTGGAATATGTAGGTTACCTAGAGGGCACTTGGACTATAGGCTAACTAGCGGGCACTTGGACTATATAGGTTACCTAGCGGCCCTTGGACTATGTTGGTTACCTACCGCGACTTGGACTATCTAAGTTAACGAAAGTGCACTTGGACTATGTAAGTAACCTAGCGGGCACTTGGACTATCTAGGTTAACGAACCGGCACGTGGACTATGTAGGTAACCTAATGGGCACTTGGACTATCTAGGTTAGGTAACGGGCAATTGGACTATCTAGGTTACCTAGCGGGAACTTGGAATATGTAGGTTACCTAGCGGGAACTTGGAATATGTAGGTTACCTAGCGGGCACTTGGACTATGTACGTTACTAGCGGGCATTTGGCCTATGTAGGTTACCTAGCGGATACTTGGACTATGTAGGTTCCCCATCAGGGACTTGGACAATGTAGGTTAACTAGCGGGCACTTGGACTATCTAGGTTAACTAGCGGGCCCTTGGACTATGTAGGTTAACTAGCGGGCCCTTTGAAGATCTAGGTTAGCAAACGGGCACTTGGACTATGTAGGTTACCTAGCAGGCACTTGGACTGTCTAGGTTACCTAACGGGCACTTGAACTATCTAGGTTAATGAACGGGCACTTGGACTATGTAGGTTAGCTAACAGGAATTTGGACTATCTAGGATAACGAACGGGCACTTGGACTATGGAGATTACCTAGCGGGCACTTGGACTATGGAGGTTACCTAGCGGGCACTTGGACTATCTAGGTTAGCTAACGGGTACTTGGACTATCTAGGTTACCTAGCGGGCACTTGGACTATGTAGGTTACCTAGCGGGCACTTGGACTATCTAGGTTACCTAACGGGCACTTGGACTATGCAGGTAACCTAGCGGGCACTTGGACTGTTTAAGTTAACCAGCGGGCACTTGGACTATGTAGGTTAACTAGCGGGCACTTGGACTATCTAGGTTACCTAACGGGCACCTGGACTATCTAGATTACCTAGTGGGCACTTGGATTGTAAAGGTTACCTATCCGGCCCTTGGACTATGTAGGTTACCTAGCGGGCAATTGGACTATCTAGGTTAACGAACTGGCACGTGGACTATGTAGGTAACCTAACGGGCACTTGGACTATCTAGGTTAGGTAACGGGCACTTGGACTATCTAGGTTTCCTAGCGGCCCTTGGACTATGTTGGTTACCTACCGCGACTTGGACTATCTAAGTTAACGAAAGTGCACTTGGACTATGTAAGTAACCTAGCGGGCACTTGGACAGTATAGGTTACCTAGCAGGCACTTGGACTATCTATGTTAACGAATGGGCACTTGAACTACGTAGGTTACCTAGCGGGCACTTGGACTATCTAGGTTAGCAAACAGGAACTTGGAATATCCAGGTTACCTAGCGGGCACTTGGACTATGTAGGATCCCTATCGGACATTTGTACTACTTAGGTTAACTAGCGGGCACTTTGACTATCTAGGTTAACTAGCGGGCACTTGGACTATCTAGGTCAACTAGCGGGCCATTGTACTATGTAGGTTAACTAGCGGGCACTTGGCCTATCTAGGTTACCTAACGGGAACTTGGACTATGTAGGTTTACTAGCGGACCCTTGGACGATCTAGGTTAACTAGCGGGCACTTGGACAATGCAGGTTCCCTAGCGGGCACTATGAATATGTAGCTTCCCTAGAGGGAACTTGGACTATATAGGTTCCCTATGGGCACTTGGACAATCTGGGTTCCCTAACGGGCACTTGGACAATCTGGGTTCCCTAACGGGCACTTGGAATATGAAGATTCCCTATCGGGCACTTGGACTATGTAGGTTCCTCATTGGGCACTTGGACTATGTAGGTTAACTAGCGGGCCCTTGGACTATCTAGGTTACCTAGCGGGCACTTGGACTATCTAGGTTAACTAGAGGGCACTTGTACAATGCAGGTTCCCTAGCGGGCACTTTGACTATGTAGGTTCCCTAGAGGGCACTTGGACTATATAGGTTCCCTATGGTTACTTGGACTATCTAGGTGCCCTAACGGGCACTTGTAATACGTAGGTTCCCTTTCGGACACTTGGACTATGTAGGTTCCTCAGCGGGCACTTGGATTTTGTAGGTTAACTAGCGGGCACTTGGACTATCTAGGTTGTCCAGCGGGCACTTGGACTATGTACGTCCCCTAGCGGGCACTTGGACTATCGAGGTTAACTAGAGGGCCCTTGGACTATGTAGGTTATCTAGAGGGCACTTGGACTATCTAGGTTAACTAACAGACCTTGGACTATATAGGTTAACTAGCGGGCACTTGGACGATCTAGGTTAACTAGCGGGCACTTGGACTATCTAGGTTAACTAGCGGGAACTTAGACTCTCTATGTTAATTGGCGGGCACTTGGACGATGCAGGTTCCCTAGAGGGCACTTGGACTATGTAGGTTCCCTAACGGGCACTTGGACTATGTAGGTCCCTTAGCGGGCACTTGGACTATGTTGGTTCCCTATCGGGCAGTTGGACTCTGTGGGTACCCTAACGGGCATTTGGACTATGTAGGTTCCCTAGCGGTCACTTGGACTATGTGGGTCCCTTAGCGGGCACTTGGACTATGTTGGTTCCCTATCGGGCAGTTGGACTATGTGGGTACCCTAGCGGGCATTTGGACTATCTAGGTTACCTAGCAGGGACTTTGACTATCTAGGTTAACTAACGGGCACTTGGACTATGTAGGTTACCTAGCGGGCACTTGGACTATGTAGGTCCCTAGCGGGCACTTAGACTATGTAGGTTACCTAGCAGGCACTTGGACTGTCTAGGTTACCTAGCGGGCACTTGAACTTTCTAGGTTAACGAACGGGCACTTGGACTATGGAGGTTACCTAGCGGGCACTTGGACTATGGAGGTTACCTAGCGGGCACTTGGACTATCTAGGTTAGCTAACGGGTACTTGGACTATCTAGGTTCCCTAGCGGGCACTTGGACTATGTAGGTTCCCTAGCAGGGCTTTGATTATGTAAGTTCTCTAATGGGCACTTGGGCTATGTGGGTTTCCTAGCGGGCATTTGGACTATCTAGGTTACCTAACGGGCACTTGGACTATGTACGTTACTAGCGGGCATTTGGACTATGTAGGTTACCTAGCGGATACTTGGACTATGTAGGTTCCCCATCAGGGACTTGGACAATGTAGGTTAACTAGCGGGCACTTGGACTATATAGGTTAACTAGCGGGCCCTTGGACTATGTAGGTTAACTAGCGGGCCCTTTGACGATCTAGGTTAGCAAACGGGCACTTGGACTATGTAGGTTACCTAGCAGGCACTTGGACTGTCTAGGTTACCTAGCGGGCACTTGAACTATCTAGGTTAATGAACCGGCAATTGGACTATGTAGGTTAGCTAACAGGAACTTGGACTATCTAGGTTAACGAACGGGCACTTGGACTACGGAGGTTACCTAGCGGGCACTTGGACTATGGAGGTTACCTAGCGGGCACTTGGACTATGGAGGTTACCTAGTGGGCACTTGGACTATCTGGGTTCCCTAACGGGCACTTGGAATATGAAGATTCCCTATCGGGCACTTGGACTATGTAGGTTCCTCATTGGGCACTTGGACTATGTAGGTTCCCTATGGGGCACTTGGACTATGTAGGTTAACTAGCGGGCACTTGGACTATCTAGGTTACCTAACGGGCACTTGGACTATCTAGGTTAACTAGAGGGCACTTGTGCAATGCAGGTTCCCTAGCTGGCAATTTGACTATGTAGGTTCCCTAGAGGGCACTTGGATGATATAGGTTCCCTATGGGCACTTGGACTATCTAGGTGCCCTAATGGGCACTTGGAATACGTAGGTTCCCTTTTGGACACTTGGACTATGTAGGTTCCTCAGCGGGCACTTGGACTATGTAGGTTAACTAGCGGGCACTTGGACTATCTAGGTTACCTATCGGGCACTTGGACTATGCAGGTTCCCTAGCGGGCACTTGGACTATGTACGTTACTAGCGGGCATTTGGACTATGTAGGTTACCTAGCGGATACTTGGACTATGTAGGTTCCCCATCAGGGACTTGGACAATGTAGGTTAACTAGCGGGCACTTGGACTATATAGGTTAACTAGCGGGCCCTTGGACTATGTAGGTTAACTAGCGGGCCCTTTGACGATCTAGGTTAGCAAACGGGCACTTGGACTATGTAGGTTACCTAGCAGGCACTTGGACTGTCTAGGTTACCTAGCGGGCACTTGAACTATCTAGGTTAATGAACCGGCAATTGGACTATGTAGGTTAGCTAACAGGAACTTGGACTATCTAGGTTAACGAACGGGCACTTGGACTATGGAGGTTACCTAGCGGGCACTTGGACTATGGAGGTTACCTAGTGGGCACTTGGAATATCTGGGTTCCCTAACGGGCACTTGGAATATGAAGATTCCCTATCGGGCACTTGGACTATGTAGGTTCCTCATTGGGCACTTGGACTATGTAGGTTCCCTATGGGGCACTTGGACTATGTAGGTTAACTAGCGGGCCTTTGGACTATCTAGGTTAACTAGAGGGCACTTTTGCAATGCAGGTTCCCTAGCGGGCACTTTGATTATGTAGGTTCCCTAGAGGGCACTTGGATGATATAGGTTCCCTATGGGCACTTGGACTATCTAGGTGCCCTAATGGGCACTTGGAATACGTAGGTTCCCTTTTGGACACTTGGACTATGTAGGTTCCTCAGCGGGCACTTGGACTATGTAGGTTAACTAGCGGGCACTTGGACTATCTAGGTTACCTAGCGGGCACTTGGACTATGCAGGTTCCCGAGCGGGCACTTGGACTATGTTCGTCCCTTCGAGGGCACTTGGACTATGTAGGTTCCCTATCGGGCAGTTGGACTATGTAGGTTAACTAGCGGGCCCTTAGACTATCTAGGTTACCTAGCGGGCACTTGGACTATGTATGTCCTCCAGCGGGCACTTGGACTATCTAAGTTAACTAGAGGGCCCTTGGACTATGTAGGTTAACTAGCGGGCACTTGGAATATCTAGGTTAACTAGCGGACCTTGGACTATGTAGGTTAACTAGCGGGCACTTGGACGATCTAGGTTAAGTAGCGGGCACTTGGACTATCTAGGTTAACTAGCGGGCACTTGGACTATCTATGTCAACTAGCGGGCCATTGTACTATGTAGGTTAACTAGCGGGCACTTGGCCTATCTAGGTTACCTAACGGGAACTTGGACTATGTAGGTTTACTAGCGGACACTTGGACGATCTAGGTTAACTAGCGGGCACTTGGACTATGCAGGTAACCTAGCGGGCACTTGGACTGTTTAAGTTAACCAGCGGGCACTTGGACTATGTAGGTTAACTAGCGGGCACTTGGACTATCTAGGTTACCTAACGGGCACCTGGACTATCTAGATTACCTAGTGGGCACTTGGATTCTAAAGGTTACCTATCCGGCCCTTGGACTATGTAGGGTACCTAGCGGGCAATTGGACTATCTAGGTTAACGAACTGGCACGTGGACTATGTAGGTAACCTAACGGGCACTTGGACTATCTAGGTTAGGTAACGGGCACTTGGAATATCTAGGGTACCTAGCGGAAACTTGGAATATGTAGGTTACCTAGAGGGCACTTGGACTATAGGCTAACTAGCGGGCACTTGGACTATATAGGTTACCTAGCGGCCCTTGGACTATGTTGGTTACCTACCGCGACTTGGACTATCTAAGTTAACGAAAGTGCACTTGGACTATGTAAGTAACCTAGCGGGCACTTGGACTATCTAGGTTAACGAACCGGCACGTGGACTATGTAGGTAACCTAATGGGCACTTGGACTATCTAGGTTAGGTAACGGGCAATTGGACTATCTAGGTTACCTAGCGGGAACTTGGAATATGTAGGTTACCTAGCGGGAACTTGGAATATGTAGGTTACCTAGCGGGCACTTGGACTATGTACGTTACTAGCGGGCATTTGGCCTATGTAGGTTACCTAGCGGATACTTGGACTATGTAGGTTCCCCATCAGGGACTTGGACAATGTAGGTTAACTAGCGGGCACTTGGACTATCTAGGTTAACTAGCGGGCCCTTGGACTATGTAGGTTAACTAGCGGGCCCTTTGAAGATCTAGGTTAGCAAACGGGCACTTGGACTATGTAGGTTACCTAGCAGGCACTTGGACTGTCTAGGTTACCTAGCGGGCACTTGAACTATCTAGGTTAATGAACGGGCACTTGGACTATGTAGGTTAGCTAACAGGAATTTGGACTATCTAGGATAACGAACGGGCACTTGGACTATGGAGATTACCTAGCGGGCACTTGGACTATGGAGGTTACCTAGCGGGCACTTGGACTATCTAGGTTAGCTAACGGGTACTTGGACTATCTAGGTTACCTAGCGGGCACTTGGACTATGTAGGTTACCTAGCGGGCACTTGGACTATCTAGGTTACCTAACGGGCACTTGGACTATGCAGGTAACCTAGCGGGCACTTGGACTGTTTAAGTTAACCAGCGGGCACTTGGACTATGTAGGTTAACTAGCGGGCACTTGGACTATCTAGGTTACCTAACGGGCACCTGGACTATCTAGATTACCTAGTGGGCACTTGGATTGTAAAGGTTACCTATCCGGCCCTTGGACTATGTAGGTTAATTAGCGGGCAATTGGACTATCTAGGTTAACGAACTGGCACGTGGACTATGTAGGTAACCTAACGGGCACTTGGACTATCTAGGTTAGGTAACGGGCACTTGGACTATCTAGGTTACCTAGCGGCCCTTGGAATATGTTGGTTACCTACCGCGACTTGGACTATCTAAGTTAACGAAAGTGCACTTGGACTATGTAAGTAACCTAGCGGGCACTTGGACAGTATAGGTTACCTAGCAGGCACTTGGACTATCTATGTTAACGAATGGGCACTTGAACTACGTAGGTTACCTAGCGGGCACTTGGACTATCTAGGTTAGCAAACAGGAACTTGGAATATCCAGGTTACCTAGCGGGCACTTGGACTATGTAGGATCCCTATCGGACATTTGTACTACTTAGGTTAACTAGCGGGCACTTTGACTATCTAGGTTAACTAGCGGGCACTTGGACTATCTAGGTCAACTAGCGGGCCATTGTACTATGTAGGTTAACTAGCGGGCACTTGGCCTATCTAGGTTACCTAACGGGAACTTGGACTATGTAGGTTTACTAGGGGACCCTTGGACGATCTAGGTTAACTAGCGGGCACTTGGACAATGCAGGTTCCCTAGCGGGCACTATGAATATGTAGCTTCCCTAGAGGGAACTTGGACTATATAGGTTCCCTATGGGCACTTGGACAATCTGGGTTCCCTAACGGGCACTTGGACAATCTGGGTTCCCTAACGGGCACTTGGAATATGAAGATTCCCTATCGGGCACTTGGACTATGTAGGTTCCTCATTGGGCACTTGGACTATGTAGGTTAACTAGCGGGCCCTTGGACTATCTAGGTTACCTAGCGGGCACTTGGACTATCTAGGTTAACTAGAGGGCACTTGTACAATGCAGGTTCCCTAGCGGGCACTTTGACTATGTAGGTTCCCTAGAGGGCACTTGGACTATATAGGTTCCCTATGGTTACTTGGACTATCTAGGTGCCCTAATGGGCACTTGTAATACGTAGGTTCCCTTTCGGACACTTGGACTATGTAGGTTCCTCAGCGGGCACTTGGATTTTGTAGGTTAACTAGCGGGCACTTGGACTATCTAGGTTGTCCAGCGGGCACTTGGACTATGTACGTCCCCTAGCGGGCACTTGGACTATCGAGGTTAACTAGCGGGCACTTGGACGATCTAGGTTAACTAGCGGGCACTTGGACTATCTAGGTTAACTAGCGGGAACTTAGACTCTCTATGTTAATTGGCGGGCACTTGGACGATGCAGGTTCCCTAGAGGGCACTTGGACTATGTAGGTTCCCTAACGGGCACTTGGACTATGTAGGTCCCTTAGCGGGCACTTGGACTATGTTGGTTCCCTATCGGGCAGTTGGACTCTGTGGGTACCCTAACGGGCATTTGGACTATGTAGGTTCCCTAGCGGTCACTTGGACTATGTCGGTCCCTTAGCGGGCACTTGGACTATGTTGGTTCCCTATCGGGCAGTTGGACTATGTGGGTACCCTAGCGGGCATTTGGACTATCTAGGTTACCTAGCAGGGACTTTGACTATCTAGGTTAACTAACGGGCACTTGGACTATGTAGGTTACCTAGCGGGCACTTGGACTATGTAGGTCCCTAGCGGGCACTTAGACTATGTAGGTTACCTAGCAGGCACTTGGACTGTCTAGGTTACCTAGCGGGCACTTGAACTTTCTAGGTTAACGAACGGGCACTTGGACTATGGAGGTTACCTAGCGGGCACTTGGACTATGGAGGTTACCTAGCGGGCACTTGGACTATCTAGGTTAGCTAACGGGTACTTGGACTATCTAGGTTCCCTAGCGGGCACTTGGACTATGTAGGTTCCCTAGCAGGGCTTTGATTATGTAAGTTCTCTAATGGGCACTTGGGCTATGTGGGTTTCCTAGCGGGCATTTGGACTATCTAGGTTACCTAACGGGCACTTGGACTATGTACGTTACTAGCGGGCATTTGGACTATGTAGGTTACCTAGCGGATACTTGGACTATGTAGGTTCCCCATCAGGGACTTGGACAATGTAGGTTAACTAGCGGGCACTTGGACTATATAGGTTAACTAGCGGGCCCTTGGACTATGTAGGTTAACTAGCGGGCCCTTTGACGATCTAGGTTAGCAAACGGGCACTTGGACTATGTAGGTTACCTAGCAGGCACTTGGACTGTCTAGGTTACCTAGCGGGCACTTGAACTATCTAGGTTAATGAACCGGCAATTGGACTATGTAGGTTAGCTAACAGGAACTTGGACTATCTAGGTTAACGAACGGGCACTTGGACTACGGAGGTTACCTAGCGGGCACTTGGACTATGGAGGTTACCTAGCGGGCACTTGGAATATCTGGGTTCCCTAACGGGCACTTGGAATATGAAGATTCCCTATCGGGCACTTGGACTATGTAGGTTCCTCATTGGGCACTTGAACTATGTAGGTTCCCTATGGGGCACTTGGACTATGTAGGTTAACTAGCGGGCCCTTGGACTATCTAGGTTACCTAACGGGCACTTGGACTATCTAGGTTAACTAGAGGGCACTTGTGCAATGCAGGTTCCCTAGCTGGCAATTTGACTATGTAGGTTCCCTAGAGGGCACTTGGATGATATAGGTTCCCTATGGGCACTTGGACTATCTAGGTGCCCTAATGGGCACTTGGAATACGTAGGTTCCCTTTTGGACACTTGGACTATGTAGGTTCCTCAGCGGGCACTTGGACTATGTAGGTTAACTAGCGGGCACTTGGACTATCTAGGTTACCTATCGGGCACTTGGACTATGCAGGTTCCCTAGCGGGCACTTGGACTATGTTCGTCCCTTCGCGGGCACTTGGACTATGTAGGTTAACGAATGGGCACTTGGACTATGGAGGTTACCTAGCGGGCACTTGGACTATCTAGGTTAACGAATGGGCACTTGGACTATGTAGGTTACCTAGCGGGCACTTGGACTATCTAGGTTAGCAAACCGGAACTTGGAATATCTAGGTTACCTAGCGGGCACTTGGACTATGTAGGATCCCTATTGGACATTTGTACTACTTAGGTTAACTAGCGGGCACTTTGACTATCCAGGTTAACTAGCGGGCACTTGGACTATCTATGTCAACTAGCGGGCCATTGTACAATGTAGGTCAACTAGCGGGCACTTGGCCTATCTAGGTTACCTAACGGGAACTTGGACTATGTAGGTTTACTAGCGGACACTTGGACGATCTAGGTTAACTAGCGGGCACTTGGACAATGCAGGTTCCCTAGCGGGCACTATGAATATGTAGCTTCCCTAGAGGGCACTTGGACTATGTAGGTTCCCTATGGGCACTTGGACTATCTGGGTTCCCTAACGGGCACTTGGAATATGAAGATTCCCTATCGGGCACTTGGACTATGTAGGTACCTCATTGGGCACTTGGACTATGTAGGTTCCCTATCAGGCACTTGGACTATGTAGGTTAACTAGCGGGCCCTTGGACTATCTAGGTTACCTAGAGGGCACTTGGACTATCTAGGTTAACTAGAGGGCACTTGTACAATGCAGGTTCCCTAGCGGGCACTTTGACTATGTAGGTTCCCTACAGGGCACTTGGACGATATAGGTTCCCTTTGGGCACTTGGACTATCTAGGTGCCCTAATGGGCACTTCGAATATGTAGGTTCCCTTTCGGACACTTGGACTATGTAGGTTCCTCAGCGGGTACTTGGACTATGTAGGTTAAGTAGCGGGCACTTGGACTATCTAGGTTACCTAGCGGGCACTTGGACTATGCAGGTTCCCTAGCGGGCACATGGACTATGTTCGTCCCTTAGCGGGCACTTGGACTATGTAGATTCCCTATCGGGCAGTTGGACTATGTAGGTTAACTAGAGGGCCCTTAGACTATCTAGGTTACCTAGCGGGCACTTGGATTATGTACGTCCTCTAGCGGGCACATGGACTATCTAGGTTAACTAGAGGGTCCTTTGACTATGTAGGTAAACTAGCGGGCACTTGGAATATCTAGGTTTACTAGCGGACCTTGGACTATGTAGGTTAACTAGCGGGCACTTGGACGATGGAGGTTCCCTAGCGGGCATTTGGACTATATAGGTAAATTAGTGGGCACTTGGACTATGGAGGTTACCTAGGGGGCACTTGGACTATGGAGGTTACCTAGCGGGCACTTGGACTATCTACGTTAGCTAACGGGCACATGGACTATGCAGGTAACCTAGCGGGCACTTGATCTGTCTAAGTTAACTGCCAGATCATGGACTATGTAGGTTACCTAGCGGGCAATTGGACTATCTAGGTTAACGAACGGGCACGTGGACTATGTAGGTAACCTAACGGGCACTTGGACTACCTAGGTTAGGTAACGGGCACTTTGACTATCTAGGTTACCTAGCGGGAACTTGGAATATATAGGTTACCTAGAGGGCACTTGGACTATAGGTTACCTAGTGGCCCTTGGACTATGTAGGTTACCTAGCGCGACTTGGACTATCTAAGTTAACGAATGTGCACTTGGACTATGTAGGTAACCTGGCGGGCACTTGGACAGTATAGGTTACCTAGGGGGCACTTGGACTATCTAGGTTAACGAATGGGCACTTGGACTATGTAGGTTACCTAGCGGGCACTTGGACTATCTAGGTTAGCAAACCGGAACTTGGAATATCTAGGTTACCTAGCGGGCACTTGGACTATGTAGGATCCCTATCGGACATTTGTACTACTTAGGTTAACTAGCGGGCACTTTGACTATCTAGGTTAAGTAGCGGGCACTTGGACTATCTAGGTCAACTAGCGGGCCATTGTACTATGTAGGTTAACTAGCGGGCACTTGGCCTATCTAGGTTACCTAACGGGAACTTGGACTATGTAGGTTTACTAGCGGACACTTGGACGATCTAGGTTAACTAGCGGGCACTTGGACAATGCAGGTTCCCTAGCAGGCACTATGAATATGTAGCTTCCCTAGAGGGCACTTGGACTATGTTGGTTCCCTATGGGCACTTGGACTAACTGGGTTCCCTAACGGGCACTTGGAATATGAAGATTCCCTATCGGGCACTTGGACTATGTAGGTTCCTCATTGGGCACTTGGACTATGTAGCTTCCCTATCGGGCACTTGGACTATGTAGGTTAACTAGCGGGCCCTTGGACTATCTAGGTTACCTAGCGGGCACTTGGACTATCTAGGTTAACTAGAGGGTACTTGTGCAATGCAGGTTCCCTAGCGGGCACTTTGACTATGTAGGTTCCCTAGAGGGCACTTGGATGATATAGGTTCCCTATGGGCACTTGGACTATCTAGGTGCCCTAATGGGCACTTGGAATACGTAGGTTCCCTTTCGGACACTTGGACTATGTAGGTTCCTCAGCGGGCACTTGGACTATGTAGGTTAACTAGCGGGCACTTGGACTATCTAGGTTACCTAGCGGGCACTTGGACTATGCAGGTTCCCTAGCGGGCACTTGGACTATGTTCGTCCCTTAGCGGGCACTTGGACTATGTAGGTTCCCTATCGGGCAGTTGGACTATGTAGGTTAACTAGCGGGCCCTTAGACTATCTAGGTTACCTAGCGGGCACTTGGACTATGTACGTCTTCTAGCGGTCACTTGGACTATCTAGGTTAACTAGAGGGCCCTTGGACTATGTAGGTTAACTAGCGGGCACTTGGAATATCTAGGTTAACTAGTGGACCTTGGACTATGTAGGTTAACTAGCGGGCACTTGGACTATCTAGGCTAGGTAACGGGCACTTGGACTATAGGTTACCTAGCGGGAACTTGGAATATGTAGGTTACCTAGAGGGCACTTGGACTATAGGTTAACTAGCGGGCACTTGGACTATATAGGTTACCTAGCGGCCCTTGGACTATGTTGGTTACCTACCGCGACTTGGACTATCTAAGTTAACGAACGTGCACTTGGACTATGTAAGTAACCTAGCGGGCACTTGGACAGTATAGGTTACCTAGCGGGCACTTGGACTATCTAGGTTAACGAATGGGCACTTGGACTATGTAGGTTACCTAGCGGGCACTTGGACTATCTAGGATAGCAAACCGGAACTTGGAATATCTAGGTTACCTAGCGGGCACTTGGACTATGTAGGATCCCTATTGGACATTTGTACTACTTAGGTTAACTAGCGGGCACTTGGACTATCTAGGTTAACTAGCGGGCACTTGGACTATCTAGGTCAACTAGCGGGAACTTGGACTATGTAGGTTTACTAGCGGACACTTGGACGATCTAGGTTAACTAGCGGGCACTTGGACAATGCAGGTTTCTAGCCAGCACTATGAATATGTAGCTTCCCTAGAGGGCACTTGGACTATGTAGGTTCCCTATGGGCACTTGGACTATCTGGGTTCCCTAAATGGCACTTGGATTATGAAGATTCCCTATCGGGCACTTGGACTATGTAGGTTCCTCATTGGGCACTTGAACTATGTAGGTTCCCTATCGGGCACTTGGACTTTGTAGGTTAACTAGCGGGCCCTTGGACTATCTAGGTTACCTAGAGGGCACTTGGACTATCTAGGTTAACTAGAGGGCACTTGTACAATGCAGGTTCCCTAGCGGGCACTTTGATTATGTAGGTTCCCTAGAGGGCACTTGGACTATATAGGTTCCCTATGGGCACTTGGATTATCTAGGTGCCCTAATGGGCACTTGGAATACGTAGGTTCCCTTTCGGACACTTGGACTATGCAGGTTCCTCAGTGGGCACTTGGACTATGTAGGTTTACTAGCGGGCACTTGGACTATCTAGGTTACCTATCGGGCACTTGGACTATGCAGGTTCCCTAGTGGGCACTTGGACTATGTTCGTCCCTTAGCGGGCACTTGGACTATGTAGGTTCCCTATCGGGCAGTTGGACTATGTAGGTTAACTAGCGGGCCCGTAGACTATCTAGGTTACCGAGCGGGCACTTGGACTATGTACGTCCTCCAGCGGGCACTTGGACTATCTAGGTTAACTAGAGGGCCGTTGGACTATGTAGGTTAAATAGCAGGCCCTTGGGCTATCTAGGTTACCTAGCGGGCACTTGGACTATCTAGGTTAACTAGAGGGCACTTGTACAATGCAGGTTCCCTAGCGGGCACTTTGACTATGTAGGTTCCCTAGAGGGCACTTGGACTATCTAGGTTACCTAGCGGGCACTTGGACTCTGTAGGTTCCCTAGCGGGCACTTGGACTGTGTTCGTCCCTTAGCGAGCGCTTGGACTATGTAGGTTCCCTATCGGCCAGTTGGACTATGTAGGTTAACTAGCGGGCCCTTAGACTATCTAGGTTACCTAGCGGACACTTGGACTATGTACTTCCCCTAGTGGGCACTTGGACTATCTAGGTTAACAAGAGGGCCCTTGGACTATGTAGGTTAACTAGCGGGCACTTGGAATATCTAGGTTAACTAGCGGACCTTGGACTATGTAGGTTAACTAGCGGGCACTTGGGCGATCTAGGTTAACTAGCGGGCACTTGGACGATCTAGGTTAACTAGCGGCCACTTGGACTATCTAGCTTAACTAGCGGGCACTTGGACTATCTAGATTAACTAGCGGGCACTTGGATGATGCAGGTTCCCTAGCGGGCACTTGGACTATATAGGTTAATTAGCGGGCACTTGGACTATGGAGGTTAACTATCGGGCACTTGGACTGTCTAGGTTACCTAACGGGCACTTGGACTATGTAGGTTAATTAGCGGGCACTTGGACTATGTAGGTTACCTAGCGGGCACTTGGACTATCTAGGTTAAAGAACCGGCACGTGGACTATGTAGGTAACCTAACGGGCACTTGGACTATCTAGGTTAGGTAACGGGCACTTGAACTATCTTGGTTACCTAGCGGGAACTTGGAATATGTAGGTTACCTAGCGGGCCCTTGGACTATAGTTTAACTAGCGGGCACTTGGACTATATAGGTTACCTAGCGGGCCTTTGGACTATGTAGGTTACCTAGCGCGACTTGGACTATCTAAGTTAACGAACGTGCACTTGGACTATGTAGGTAACCTAGCGGGCACTTGGACAGTATAGGTTACCTAGCGGGCACTTGGACTATCTAGGTTAACGAATGGGCACTTGGACTATGTAGGTTACCAAGCGGGCACTTGGACTATCTAGATTAGTAAACCGGAACTTGGAATATCTAGGTTACCTAGCGGGCACTTGGACTATGTAGGTTACCTTGCGGGCACTTGGCCTATCTAGGTTACCTAACGGGAACTTGGACTATGTAGGTTTACTAGCGGACACTTGGACGATCTTGGTTAACTAGCGGGCACTTGGACAATGCAGGTTCCCTAGCGGGCACTATGAATATGTAGCTTCCCTAGAGGGCACTTGGACTATGTAGGTTCCCTATGGGCACTTGGACTATCTGGGTTCCCTAAAGGGCACTTGGAATATGAAGATTCCCTATCGGGCACTTGGACTATGTAGGTTCCTCATTGGGCACTTGGACTATGTAGGTTCCCTATCGGGCACTTGGACTATGTAGGTTAAATAGCGGGCCTTTCGACTATCTAGGTTACCTAGCGGGCACTTGGACTATCTAGGTTAACTAGCGGGCACTTGTACAATGCAGGTTCCCTAGCGGGCACTTTGACTATGTAGGTTCCCTAGAGGGCACTTGGACTATATAGGTTCCCTATGGTTACTGGGACTATCTACGTGCCCTAACGGGCACTTGGAATACGTAGGTTCCCTTTCGGACACTTGGACTATGTAGGTTCCTCAGCGGGCACTTGGACTATGTAGGTTATCTAGCGGGCACTTGGACTATCTAGGTTGCCCAGCGGGCACTTGGACTATGTACGTCCCCTAGCGGGCACTTGGACTATCGAGGTTAACTATAGGGCCCTTGGACTATGTAGGTTAACTAGAGGGCACTTGGACTATCTAGGTTAACTAACGGACCTTGGACTATGTAGGTTAACTAGCGGGCAATTGGACGATCTATGTTAACTAGCGGGCACTTGGACTATCTAGGTTAACTAGCGGGAACATAAACTATCTATGTTAACTGGCGGGCACTTGGACGATGCAGGTTCCCTAGAGGGCACTTGGACTATGTAGGTTCCCTAACGGGCACTTGGACTATGTAGGTCCCTTAGCGGGCACTTGGACTATGTTGGTTCCCTATCGGGCAGTTGGACTATGTGGGTATCCTAGCGGGCATTTGGACTATCTAGGTTACCTAGCAGGCACGTTGACTATCTAGGATAACTAACGGGCACTTGGACTATGTAGGTCCCTAGCGGGCACTTGGACTATATAGGTTACCTAGCAGGCACTTGGACTGTCTAGGTTACCTAGCGGGCAGTTGAACTATCTAGGTTAACGAACGGGCCCTTGGACTATGTAGGTTAGCTAACAGGAACTTGGACTATCTAGGTTAATGAAAGGGCACTTGGACTATGGAGGTTACCTAGCGGGCACTTGGACTATGTAGGTTACCTAGCGGGCACTTGGATTATCTAGGTTAGCTAACGGGTACTTGGACTATCTAGGTTCCCTAGCGGGCACTTGGACTATGTAGGTTCCCTAGCAGGGCTTTGACTATGTACGTTCTCTAAGGGGCACTTGGACTATGTGGGTTCCCTAGCGGGCATTTGGACTATCTAGGTTACATAACGGGCACTTGGACTACGTACGTTACTAGCGGGCATTTGGACTATGTAGGTTACCTAGCGGATACTTGGACTCTGTAGGTTCCCCATCAGGGACTTGGACAATGTAGGTTAACTATCGGGCACTTGGACTATCTAGGTTAACTAGCGGGCCCTTGGACTATGTAGGTTAACTAGCGGGCTCTTGTACTATCTAGGTTAACGAACGGGCACGTGGACTATGTAGGTAACCAAGCGGGCACTTGGACAGTCTAGGTTACCTAGAGGGCACTTGGAAAATCTAGGTTAATGAATGGGCACTTGGACAATGTAGGTTACCTCGCGGGCACTTAGACTATTTGGGTACCCTAGCGGGCATTTGGACTATCTAGGTTACCTAACGGGCATTTGGACTATGTAGGTTCCCTAGCGGGCACTTGGATTATGTAGGTTCCCTTCTTGCACTTGGACTATGTAGGTTTCTAGCGGGCATTTGGACTATGTAGGTTACCTAGCGGGCACTTGGGCTATGTAGGTACCGTAGCGGGCATTTGGACTATCTAGGTTACCTAACGGGCATTTGGACTACGTACGTTACTAGTGGGCATTTGGACTATGTAGGTTACCTAGCGGATACTTGGACTATGTAGGTTCCCCATCAGGGACTTGGACAATGTAGGTTAACTAGCGGGCACTTGGACTATCTAGGTTAACTAGAGGGCCCTTGGACTATGTAGGTTAACTAGCGGGCCCTTTGACGATCTAGGTTAGCAAACGGGCACTTGGACTATGTAGGTTACCTAGCAGGCACTTGGACTGTCTAGGTTACCTAGCGGGCACTTGAACTATCTAGGTTAACGAACGGGCACTTGGACTATGTAGGTTAGCTAACAGGAACTTGGACTATCTAGGTTAACGAATGGGCACTTGGACTATGGATGTTACATAGCGGGCACTTGGACTATGGAGGTTACCTAGCGGGCACTTGGACTATCTAGGTTACCTAACGGGCACTTGGGCTATGCAGGTAACCTAGCGGGCACTTGGACTGTTTAAGTTACCTGGAGGACACTTGGACTATAGGTTAACTAGCGGGCACATGGACTATATAGGTTACCTAGCGGCCATTAGACTATGTTGGTTACCTACCGCGACTTGGACTATCTAAGTTAACGAACGTGCACTTGGACTATGTAAGTAACCTAGCGGGCACTTGGACAGTATAGGTTACCTAGCGGGCACTTGGACTATCTAGGTTAGCAAACCGGAACTTGGAATATCTAGGTTACCTATCGGGCACTTGGATTATGTAGGATCCCTATTGGACATTTGTACTACTTAGGTTAACTAGCGGGCACTTTGACTATCTAGGTTAACTAGCGGGCACTTGGACTATCTAGGTCAACTAGCGGGCCATTGTACTATGTAGGTTAACTAGCGGGCACTTGGCCTATCTAGGTTACCTAACGGGAACTTGGACTATGTAGGTTTACTAGCGGACACTTGGACGATCTAGGTTAACTACCGGGCACTTGGACAATGCAGGTTCCCTAGCGGGCACTATGAATATGTAGCTTCCCTAGAGGGAACTTGGACTATATAGGTTCCCTATGGGCAGTTGGACAATCTGGGTTCCCTAACGGGCACTTGGAATATGAAGATTCCCTATCGGGCACTTGGACTATGTAGGTTCCTCATTGGGCACTTGGACTATGTAGGTTCCCTATCGGGCACTTGGACAATGTAGGTTAACTAGCGGGCCCTTCGACTATCTAGGTTACCTAGCTGGCACTTGGACTATCTAGGTTAACTAGAGGGCACTTGTACAATGCAGGTTCCCTAGCTGGCACTTTGACTATGTAAGTTCCCTAGAGGGCACTTGGACTATATAGGTTCCCTATGGGCACTTGGACTATCTAGGTGCCCTAATGGGCACTTGGAATACGTAGGTTCCCTTTCGGACACTTGGACTATGTAGGTTCCTCAGCGGGCACTTGGACTATGTAGGTTAACTAGCGGGCACTTGGACGATTTAGGTTACCTAGCGGGCACTTGGACTATGTAGGTTCCCTAGCGGGCACTTGGACTATGTTCGTCCCTTAGCGGGATCTTGGACTATGTAGGTTCCCTATCGGGCAGTTGGACTATGTAGGTTAACTAGCGGGCCCTTAGACTATCTAGGTTACCTAGCGGGCACTTGGACTATGTACGTCCCCTAGCGGGCACTTGGACTATCTAGGTTAAATAGAGGGCCCTTGGACTATGTAGGTTAACTAGCGGGCTCTTGGACTATCTAGATTAACTAGCGGGCACTTGGACGATGCAGGTTCCCTAGCGGGCACTTGGACTATATAGGTTAATTAGCGGGCACTTGGACTATGGAGGTTACCTAGCGGGCACTTGGACTGTCCAGGTTACCTAACGGGCACTTGGACTATGTAGGTTATTTAGCGGGCACTTGGACAATGTAGGTTAATTAGCGGGCTCTTGGACTATCTAGGTTAACGAACCGGCACGTGGACTATGTAGGTAACCTAATGGGCACTTGGACTATCTAGGTTAGGTAACAGGCACTTGGACTATCTAGGTTACCTAGCGGGAACTTGGAATATGTAGGTTACCTAGCGGGCACTTGGACTATGTACGTTTCTAGCGGGCATTTGGACTATGTAGGTTACCTAGCGGATACTTGGACTATGTAGGTTCCCCATCAGGGACTTGGACAATGTAGGTTAACTAGCGGGCACTTGGACTATCTAGGTTAACTAGCGGGCCCTTGGACTATGTAGGTTAACTAGCGGGCCCTTTGACGATCTAGGTTAGCAAACGGGCACTTGGACTATGTAGGTTACCTAGCAGGCACTTGGACTGTCTAGGTTACCTAGCGGGCACTTGAACTATCTAGGTTAACGAACGGGCACTTGGACTATGTAGGTTAGCTAACAGGAACTTGGACTCTCTAGGTTAACGAACGGGCACTTGGACTATGGATGTTACCTAGCGGGCACTTGGACTATGGAGGTTACCTTGCGGGCACTTGGACTATCTAGGTTACCTAACGGGCACTTGGACTCTCCAGGTAACCTAGCGGGCACTTGGACTGTTTAAGTTAACCAGCGGGCACTTGGACTATGTAGGGTAACTAGCGGGCACTTGGACTATCTAGGTTACCTAACGGGCACCTGGACTATCTAGATTACCTAGTGGCACTTGGATTCTAAAGGTTACCTAGCCGGCCCTTGGACTATGTAGGTTACCTAGCGGGCAATTGGACTATCTAGGTTAACGAACGGGCACGTGGACTATGTAGGTAACCTAACGGGCACTTGGACTATCTAGGTTAGGTAACGGGCACTTGGACTATCTAGGTTACCTAGCGGAAACTTGGAATATGTAGGTTACCTAGAGGGCACTTGGACTATAGGCTAACTAGCGGGCACTTGGACTATATAGGTTACCTAGCGGCCCTTGGACTATGTTGGTTACCTACCGCGACTTGGACTATCTAAGTTAACGAAAGTGCACTTGGACTATGTAAGTAACCTAGCGGGCACTTGGACAGTATAGGTTACCTAGCAGGCACTTGGACTATCTAGGTTAACGAATGGGCACTTGTACGACGTAGGTTACCTAGCGGGCACTTGGACTATCTAGGTTAGCAAACCGGAACTTGGAATATCTAGGTTACCTAGCGGACACTTGGACTATGTAGGATCCCTATCGGACATTTGTACTACTTAGTTTAACTAGCGGGCACTTTGACTATCTAGGTTAACTAGCGGGCACTTGGACTATCTATGTCAACTAGCGGGCCATTGTACTATGTAGGTTAACTAGCGGGCACTTGGCCTATCTAGGTTACCTAACGGGAACTTGGACTATGTAGGTTTACTAGCGGACCCTTGGACAATCTAGGTTAACTAGCGGGCACTTGGACAATGCAGGTTCCCTAGCGGGCACTATGAATATGTTGCTTCCCTAGAGGGAACTTGGACTATATAGGTTCCCTATGGGCACTTGGACAATCTGGGTTCCCTAACGGGCACTTGGAATATGAAGATTCCCTATCGGGCACTTGGACTATGTTGGTTCCTCATTGGGCACTTGGACTATGTAGGTTAACTAGCGGGCCCTTGGACTATCTAGGTTACCTAGCGGGCACTTGGGCTATCTAGGTTAACTAGAGGGCACTTGTACAATGCAGGTTCCCTAGCGGGCACTTTGACTATGTACTTTCCCTAGAGGGCACTTGGACTAGTAGGTTCCCTATGGTTACTTAGACTATCTTGGTGCCCTAACGGGCACTTGGAATACGTAGGTTCCCTTTCAGACACTTGGACTATGTAGTTTCCTCAGCGGGTACTTGGATTTTGTAGGTTAACTAGCGGGCACCTGGACTATCTAGGTTGTCCAGCGGGCACTTGGAATATGTACGTCCCCTAGCGGGCACTTGGACTATCGAGGTTTACTAGAGGGCCCTTGGACTATGTAGGTATCTAGAGGGCACTTGGACTATCTAGGTTAACTAACGGACCTTGGACTATGTAGGTTAACTAGCGGGCACTTGGACGATCTATGTTAACTAGCGGGCACTTGGACTATCTAGGTTAACTAGCGGGAACTTAGACTCTCTATGTTAACTGGCGGGCACTTGGACGATGCAGGTTCCCTAGAGGGCACTTGGACTATGTAGGTTCCCTAACGGGCACTTGGACTATGTAGGTCCCTTAGCGGGCACTTGGACTATGTTGGTTCCCTATCGGGCAGTTGGACTCTGTGGGTACCCTAACGGGCATTTGGACTATGTAGGTTCCCTAGCGGTCACTTGGACTATGTCGGTCCCTTAGCGGGCACTTGGACTATGTTGGTTCCCTATCGGGCAGTTGGACTATGTGGGTACCCTAGCGGGCATTTGGACTATCTAGGTTACCTAGCAGGCACTTTGACTATCTAGGTTAACTAACGGTCACTTGGACTATGTAGGTTACCTAGCGGGCATTTGGACTATGTAGGTCCCTAGCGGGCACTTAGACTATGTAGGTTACCTAGCAGGCACTTGGACTGTCTAGGTTACCTAGCGGGCACTTGAACTATCTAGGTTAACGAACGGACACTTGGACTATGTAGGTTAGCTAACAGGAACTTGGACTATCTAGGTTAACGAACGGGCACTTGGACTATGGAGGTTACCTAGCGGGCACTTGGACTATCTAGGTTAGCTAACGGGTACTTGGACTATCTAGGTTCCCTAGCGGGCACTTGGACTATGTAGGTTCCCTAGCAGGGCTTTGATTATGTAAGTTCTCTAATGGGCACTTGGGCTATGTGTGTTCCCTAGCGGGCATTTGGACTATCTAGGTTACCTAACGGGCACTTGGACTATGTACGTTACTAGCGGGCATTTGGACTATGTAGGTTACCTAGCGGATACTTGGACTATGTAGGTTCCCCATCAGGGACTTGGACAATGTAGGTTGACTAGCGGGCACTTGGACTATGTAGGTTAACTAGCGGGCCCTTTGACGATCTAGGTTAGCAAACGGGCACTTGGACTATGTAGGTTACCTAGCAGGCACTTGGACTGTCTAGGTTACCTAGCGGGCACTTGAACTATCTAGGTTAACGAACGGGAACTTGGACTATGTAGGTTAGCTAACAGGAACTTGGACTATCTAGGTTAACGAACAGGCACTTGGACTATGGAGGTTACCTAGCGGGCACTTGGACTATGGAGGTTACCTAGCAGGCACTTGGAATATCTGGGTTCCCTAACGGGCACTTGGAATATGAAGATTCCCTATCGGGCACTTGGACTATGTAGGTTCCTCATTGGTCACTTGGACTATGTAGGTTCCGTATCGGGCACTTGGACTATGTAGGTTAACTAGCGGGCCCTTGGACTATCTAGGTTACCTAGCGGGCACTTGGACTATCTAGGTTAACTAGAGGGCACTTGTGCAATGCAGGTTCCCTAGCGGGCACTTTGACTATGTAGGTTCCCTAGAGGGCACTTGGACGATATAGGTTCCCTATGGGCACTTGGACTATCTAGGTGCCCTAATGGGCACTTGGAATACGTAGGTTCCCTTTCGGACACTTGGACTATGTAGGTTCCTCATCGGGCACTTGGACTATGTAGGTTAACTAGCGGGCACTTGGACTATCTAGGTTACCTAGCGGGCACTTGGACTATGCAGGTTCCCTAGCGGGCACTTGGACTATGTTCGTCCCTTAGCGGGCACTTGGACTATGTAGGTTCCCTATCGGGCAGTTGGACTATGTAGGTTAACTAGCGGGCCCTTAGACTATCTAGGTTACCTAGCGGGCACTTGGACTATGTACGTCTTCTAGCGGTCACATGGACTATCTAGGTTAACTAGAGGGCCCTTGGACTATGTAGGTTAACTAGCGGGCACTTGGAATATCTAGGTTAACTAGCGGACCTTGGACTATGTAGGTTAACTAGCGGGCACTTGGACAATATAGGTAACCTAACGGGCACTTGGACTATCTAGGTTAGGTAACGGGCACTTGGACTATAGGTTACCTAGCGGGAACTTGGAATATGTAGGTTACCTAGAGGGCACTTGGACTATAGGTTAAATAGCGGGCACTTGGACTATATAGGTTACCTAGCGGCCCTTGGACTATGTTGGTTACCTACCGCGACTTGGACTATCTAAGTTAACGAACGTGCACTTGGACTATGTAAGTAACCTAGCGGGCACTTGGACAGTATAGGTTACCTAGCGGGCACTTGGACTATCTAGGTTAACGAATGGGCACTTGGACTATGTAGGTTACCTAGCGGGCACTTGGACTATCTAGGTTAGCAAACCGGAACTTGGAATATCTAGGTTACCTAGCGGGCACTTGGACTATGTAGGATCCCTATTGGACATTTGTACTACTTAGGTTAACTAGCGGGCACTTTGACTATCTAGGTTAACTAGCGGGCACTTGGACTATCTATGTCAACTAGCGGGCCATTGTACTATGTAGGTTAACTAGCGGGCACTTGGCTTATCTAGGTTACCTAACGGGAACTTGGACTATGTAGGTTTACTAGCGGACACTTGGACGATCTAGGTTAACTAGCGGGCACTTGGACAATGCAAGTTCCCTAGCGGGCACTATGAATATGTAGCTTCCCTAGAGGGCACTTGGACTATGTAGGTTCCCTATGGGCACTTGGACTATCTGGGTTCCCAAACGGGCACTTGGAATATGAAGATTCCCTATTGGGCACTTGGACTATGTAGGTTCCTCATTGGGCACTTGGACTATGTAGGTTCCCTATCGGGCACTTGGACTTTGTAGGTTAACTAGCGGGCCCTTGGACTATCTAGGTTACCTAGCGGGTACTTGGACTATCTAGGTTAACTAGAGGGCACTTGTACAATGCAGGTTCCCTAGCGGGCACTTTGACTAAGTAGGTTCCCTAGAGGGCACTTGGACGATATAGGTTCCCTATGGGCACTTGGACTATCTAGGTGCCCTAATGGGCACTTGGAATACGTAGGTTCCCTTTCGGACACTTGGACTATGTAGGTTCCTCAGCGGGCACTTGGACTATGTAGGTTAACTAGCGGGCACTTGGACTATCTAGGTTACCTAGCGGGCACTTGGATTTTGTAGGTTCCCTAGCGGGCACTTGGACTATGTTCGTCCCTTAGCGGGCACTTGGACTATGTAGGTTCCCTATCGAGCAGTTGTACTATGTAGGTTATCTAGCGGGCCCTTAGACTATCTAGGTTACATAGCGGGCACTTGGACTATGTATTTCCCCTAGCGGGCACTTGGACTATCTAGGTTAACTAGAGGGCCCTTTGACTATGTAGGTTAACTAAGGGGCACTTGGAATATCTAGGTTAACTAGCGGACCTTGGACTATGTAGGTTAACTAGCGGGCCCTTTGACGATCTAGGTTAGCAAACGGGCACTTGGACTATGTAGGTTACCTAGCAGGCACTTGGACTGTCTAGGTTACCTAGCGGGCACTTGAACTATCTAGGTTAACGAACGGGCACTTGGACTATGTAGGTTAGCTAACAGGAACTTGGACTCTCTAGGTTAACGAACGGGCACTTGGACTATGGATGTTACCTAGCGGGCACTTGGACTATGGAGGTTACCTTGCGGGCACTTGGACTATCTAGGTTACCTAACGGGCACTTGGACTCTGCAGGTAACCTAGCGGGCACTTGGACTGTTTAAGTTAACCAGCGGGCACTTGGACTATGTAGGGTAACTAGCGGGCACTTGGACTATCTAGGTTACCTAACGGGCACCTGGACTATCTAGATTACCTAGTGGCACTTGGATTCTAAAGGTTACCTAGCCGGCCCTTGGACTATGTAGGTTACCTAGCGGGCAATTGGACTTTCTAGGTTAACGAACGGGCACGTGGACTATGTAGGTAACCTAACGGGCACTTGGACTATCTAGGTTAGGTAACGGGCACTTGGACTATCTAGGTTACCTAGCGGAAACTTGGAATATGTAGGTTACCTAGAGGGCACTTGGACTATAGGCTAACTAGCGGGCACTTGGACTATATAGGTTACCTAGCGGCCCTTGGACTATGTTGGTTACCTACCGCGACTTGGACTATCTAAGTTAACGAAAGTGCACTTGGACTATGTATGTAACCTAGCGGGCACTTGGACAGTATAGGTTACCTAGCAGGCACTTGGACTATCTAGGTTAACGAATGGGCACTTGTACGACGTAGGTTACCTAGCGGGCACTTGGACTATCTAGGTTAGCAAACCGGAACTTGGAATATCTAGGTTACCTAGCGGACACTTGGACTATGTAGGATCCCTATCGGACATTTGTACTACTTAGTTTAACTAGCGGGCACTTTGACTATCTAGGTTAACTAGCGGGCACTTGGACTATCTAGGTCAACTAGCGGGCCATTGTACTATGTAGGTTAACTAGCGGGCACTTGGCCTATCTAGGTTACCTAACGGGAACTTGGACTATGTAGGTTTACTAGCGGACACTTGGACGATCTAGGTTAACTAGCGGGCACTTGGACAATGCAGGTTCCCTAGCGGGCACTATGAATATGTAGCTTCCCTATCGGGCACTTGGACTATGTTGGTTCCTCATTGGGCACTTGGACTATGTAGGTTAACTAGCGGGCCCTTGGACTATCTAGGTTACCTAGCGGGCACTTGGGCTATCTAGGTTAACTAGAGGGCACTTGTACAATGCAGGTTCCCTAGCGGGCACTTTGACTATGTACTTTCCCTAGAGGGCACTTGGACTAGTAGGTTCCCTATGGTTACTTAGACTATCTTGGTGCCCTAACGGGCACTTGGAATACGTAGGTTCCCTTTCAGACACTTGGACTATGTAGTTTCCTCAGCGGGTACTTGGATTTTGTAGGTTAACTAGCGGGCACCTGGACTATCTAGGTTGTCCAGCGGGCACTTGGAATATGTACGTCCCCTAGCGGGCACTTGGACTATCGAGGTTAACTAGAGGGCCCTTGGACTATGTAGGTATCTAGAGGGCACTTGGACTATCTAGGTAAACTAACGGACCTTGGACTATGTAGGTTAACTAGCGGGCACTTGGACGATCTATGTTAACTAGCGGGCACTTGGACTATCTAGGTTAACTAGCGGGAACTTAGACTCTCTATGTTAACTGGCGGGCACTTGGACGATGCAGGTTCCCTAGAGGGCACTTGGACTATGTAGGTTCCCTAACGGGCACTTGGACTATGTAGGTCCCTTAGCGGGCACTTGGACTATGTTGGTTCCCTATCGGGCAGTTGGACTCTGTGGGTACCCTAACGGGCATTTGGACTATGTAGGTTCCCTAGCGGTCACTTGGACTATGTCGGTCCCTTAGCGGGCACTTGGACTATGTTGGTTCCCTATCGGGCAGTTGGACTATGTGGGTACCCTAGCGGGCATTTGGACTATCTAGGTTACCTAGCAGGCACTTTGACTATCTAGGTTAACTAACGGTCACTTGGACTATGTAGGTTACCTAGCGGGCATTTGGACTATGTAGGTCCCTAGCGGGCACTTAGACTATGTAGGTTACCTAGCAGGCACTTGGACTGTCTAGGTTACCTAGCGGGCACTTGAACTATCTAGGTTAACGAACGGACACTTGGACTATGTAGGTTAGCTAACAGGAACTTGGACTATCTAGGTTAACGAACGGGCACTTGGACTATGGAGGTTACCTAGCGGGCACTTGGACTATCTAGGTTAGCTAACGGGTACTTGGACTATCTAGGTTCCCTAGCGGGCACTTGGACTATGTAGGTTCCCTAGCAGGGCTTTGATTATGTAAGTTCTCTAATGGGCACTTGGGCTATGTGTGTTCCCTAGCGGGCATTTGGACTATCTAGGTTACCTAACGGGCACTTGGACTATGTACGTTACTAGCGGGCATTTGGACTATGTAGGTTACCTAGCGGATACTTGGACTATGTAGGTTCCCCATCAGGGACTTGGACAATGTAGGTTGACTAGCGGGCACTTGGACTATGTAGGTTAACTAGCGGGCCCTTTGACGATCTAGGTTAGCAAACGGGCACTTGGACTATGTAGGTTACCTAGCAGGCACTTGGACTGTCTAGGTTACCTAGCGGGCACTTGAACTATCTAGGTTAACGAACGGGAACTTGGACTATGTAGGTTAGCTAACAGGAACTTGGACTATCTAGGTTAACGAACAGGCACTTGGACTATGGAGGTTACCTAGCGGGCACTTGGACTATGGAGGTTACCTAGCAGGCACTTGGAATATCTGGGTTCCCTAACGGGCACTTGGAATATGAAGATTCCCTATCGGGCACTTGGACTATGTAGGTTCCTCATTGGTCACTTGGACTATGTAGGTTCCGTATCGGGCACTTGGACTATGTAGGTTAACTAGCGGGCCCTTGGACTATCTAGGTTACCTAGCGGGCACTTGGACTATCTAGGTTAACTAGAGGGCACTTGTGCAATGCAGGTTCCCTAGCGGGCACTTTGACTATGTAGGTTCCCTAGAGGGCACTTGGACGATATAGGTTCCCTATGGGCACTTGGACTATCTAGGTGCCCTAATGGGCACTTGGAATACGTAGGTTCCCTTTCGGACACTTGGACTATGTAGGTTCCTCATCGGGCACTTGGACTATGTAGGTTAACTAGCGGGCACTTGGACTATCTAGGTTACCTAGCGGGCACTTGGACTATGCAGGTTCCCTAGCGGGCACTTGGACTATGTTCGTCCCTTAGCGGGCACTTGGACTATGTAGGTTCCCTATCGGGCAGTTGGACTATGTAGGTTAACTAGCGGGCCCTTAGACTATCTAGGTTACCTAGCGGGCACTTGGACTATGTACGTCTTCTAGCGGTCACATGGACTATCTAGGTTAACTAGAGGGCCCTTGGACTATGTAGGTTAACTAGCGGGCACTTGGAATATCTAGGTTAACTAGCGGACCTTGGACTATGTAGGTTAACTAGCGGGCACTTGGACAATATAGGTAACCTAACGGGCACTTGGACTATCTAGGTTAGGTAACGGGCACTTGGACTATAGGTTACCTAGCGGGAACTTGGAATATGTAGGTTACCTAGAGGGCACTTGGACTATAGGTTAAATAGCGGGCACTTGGACTATATAGGTTACCTAGCGGCCCTTGGACTATGTTGGTTACCTACCGCGACTTGGACTATCTAAGTTAACGAACGTGCACTTGGACTATGTAAGTAACCTAGCGGGCACTTGGACAGTATAGGTTACCTAGCGGGCACTTGGACTATCTAGGTTAACGAATGGGCACTTGGACTATGTAGGTTACCTAGCGGGCACTTGGACTATCTAGGTTAGCAAACCGGAACTTGGAATATCTAGGTTACCTAGCGGGCACTTGGACTATGTAGGATCCCTATTGGACATTTGTACTACTTAGGTTAACTAGCGGGCACTTTGACTATCTAGGTTAACTAGCGGGCACTTGGACTATCTATGTCAACTAGCGGGCCATTGTACTATGTAGGTTAACTAGCGGGCACTTGGCTTATCTAGGTTACCTAACGGGAACTTGGACTATGTAGGTTTACTAGCGGACACTTGGACGATCTAGGTTAACTAGCGGGCACTTGGACAATGCAAGTTCCCTAGCGGGCACTATGAATATGTAGCTTCCCTAGAGGGCACTTGGACTATGTAGGTTCCCTATGGGCACTTGGACTATCTGGGTTCCCTAACGGGCACTTGGAATATGAAGATTCCCTATTGGGCACTTGGACTATGTAGGTTCCTCATTGGGCACTTGGACTATGTAGGTTCCCTATCGGGCACTTGGACTTTGTAGGTTAACTAGCGGGCCCTTGGACTATCTAGGTTACCTAGCGGGTACTTGGACTATCTAGGTTAACTAGAGGGCACTTGTACAATGCAGGTTCCCTAGCGGGCACTTTGACTAAGTAGGTTCCCTAGAGGGCACTTGGACGATATAGGTTCCCTATGGGCACTTGGACTATCTAGGTGCCCTAATGGGCACTTGGAATACGTAGGTTCCCTTTCGGACACTTGGACTATGTAGGTTCCTCAGCGGGCACTTGGACTATGTAGGTTAACTAGCGGGCACTTGGACTATCTAGGTTACCTAGCGGGCACTTGGATTTTGTAGGTTCCCTAGCGGGCACTTGGACTATGTTCGTCCCTTAGCGGGCACTTGGACTATGTAGGTTCCCTATCGAGCAGTTGTACTATGTAGGTTATCTAGCGGGCCCTTAGACTATCTAGGTTACATAGCGGGCACTTGGACTATGTATTTCCCCTAGCGGGCACTTGGACTATCTAGGTTAACTAGAGGGCCCTTTGACTATGTAGGTTAACTAAGGGGCACTTGGAATATCTAGGTTAACTAGCGGACCTTGGACTATGTAGGTTAACTAGCGGGCCCTTTGACGATCTAGGTTAGCAAACGGGCACTTGGACTATGTAGGTTACCTAGCAGGCACTTGGACTGTCTAGGTTACCTAGCGGGCACTTGAACTATCTAGGTTAACGAACGGGCACTTGGACTATGTAGGTTAGCTAACAGGAACTTGGACTCTCTAGGTTAACGAACGGGCACTTGGACTATGGATGTTACCTAGCGGGCACTTGGACTATGGAGGTTACCTTGCGGGCACTTGGACTATCTAGGTTACCTAACGGGCACTTGGACTCTGCAGGTAACCTAGCGGGCACTTGGACTGTTTAAGTTAACCAGCGGGCACTTGGACTATGTAGGGTAACTAGCGGGCACTTGGACTATCTAGGTTACCTAACGGGCACCTGGACTATCTAGATTACCTAGTGGCACTTGGATTCTAAAGGTTACCTAGCCGGCCCTTGGACTATGTAGGTTACCTAGCGGGCAATTGGACTTTCTAGGTTAACGAACGGGCACGTGGACTATGTAGGTAACCTAACGGGCACTTGGACTATCTAGGTTAGGTAACGGGCACTTGGACTATCTAGGTTACCTAGCGGAAACTTGGAATATGTAGGTTACCTAGAGGGCACTTGGACTATAGGCTAACTAGCGGGCACTTGGACTATATAGGTTACCTAGCGGCCCTTGGACTATGTTGGTTACCTACCGCGACTTGGACTATCTAAGTTAACGAAAGTGCACTTGGACTATGTATGTAACCTAGCGGGCACTTGGACAGTATAGGTTACCTAGCAGGCACTTGGACTATCTAGGTTAACGAATGGGCACTTGTACGACGTAGGTTACCTAGCGGGCACTTGGACTATCTAGGTTAGCAAACCGGAACTTGGAATATCTAGGTTACCTAGCGGACACTTGGACTATGTAGGATCCCTATCGGACATTTGTACTACTTAGTTTAACTAGCGGGCACTTTGACTATCTAGGTTAACTAGCGGGCACTTGGACTATCTAGGTCAACTAGCGGGCCATTGTACTATGTAGGTTAACTAGCGGGCACTTGGCCTATCTAGGTTACCTAACGGGAACTTGGACTATGTAGGTTTACTAGCGGACACTTGGACGATCTAGGTTAACTAGCGGGCACTTGGACAATGCAGGTTCCCTAGCGGGCACTATGAATATGTAGCTTCCCTATCGGGCACTTGGACTATGTTGGTTCCTCATTGGGCACTTGGACTATGTAGGTTAACTAGCGGGCCCTTGGACTATCTAGGTTACCTAGCGGGCACTTGGGCTATCTAGGTTAACTAGAGGGCACTTGTACAATGCAGGTTCCCTAGCGGGCACTTTGACTATGTACTTTCCCTAGAGGGCACTTGGACTAGTAGGTTCCCTATGGTTACTTAGACTATCTTGGTGCCCTAACGGGCACTTGGAATACGTAGGTTCCCTTTCAGACACTTGGACTATGTAGTTTCCTCAGCGGGTACTTGGATTTTGTAGGTTAACTAGCGGGCACCTGGACTATCTAGGTTGTCCAGCGGGCACTTGGAATATGTACGTCCCCTAGCGGGCACTTGGACTATCGAGGTTAACTAGAGGGCCCTTGGACTATGTAGGTATCTAGAGGGCACTTGGACTATCTAGGTAAACTAACGGACCTTGGACTATGTAGGTTAACTAGCGGGCACTTGGACGATCTATGTTAACTAGCGGGCACTTGGACTATCTAGGTTAACTAGCGGGAACTTAGACTCTCTATGTTAACTGGCGGGCACTTGGACGATGCAGGTTCCCTAGAGGGCACTTGGACTATGTAGGTTCCCTAACGGGCACTTGGACTATGTAGGTCCCTTAGCGGGCACTTGGACTATGTTGGTTCCCTATCGGGCAGTTGGACTCTGTGGGTACCCTAACGGGCATTTGGACTATGTAGGTTCCCTAGCGGTCACTTGGACTATGTCGGTCCCTTAGCGGGCACTTGGACTATGTTGGTTCCCTATCGGGCAGTTGGACTATGTGGGTACCCTAGCGGGCATTTGGACTATCTAGGTTACCTAGCAGGCACTTTGACTATCTAGGTTAACTAACGGTCACTTGGACTATGTAGGTTACCTAGCGGGCATTTGGACTATGTAGGTCCCTAGCGGGCACTTAGACTATGTAGGTTACCTAGCAGGCACTTGGACTGTCTAGGTTACCTAGCGGGCACTTGAACTATCTAGGTTAACGAACGGACACTTGGACTATGTAGGTTAGCTAACAGGAACTTGGACTATCTAGGTTAACGAACGGGCACTTGGACTATGGAGGTTACCTAGCGGGCACTTGGACTATCTAGGTTAGCTAACGGGTACTTGGACTATCTAGGTTCCCTAGCGGGCACTTGGACTATGTAGGTTCCCTAGCAGGGCTTTGATTATGTAAGTTCTCTAATGGGCACTTGGGCTATGTGTGTTCCCTAGCGGGCATTTGGACTATCTAGGTTACCTAACGGGCACTTGGACTATGTACGTTACTAGCGGGCATTTGGACTATGTAGGTTACCTAGCGGATACTTGGACTATGTAGGTTCCCCATCAGGGACTTGGACAATGTAGGTTGACTAGCGGGCACTTGGACTATGTAGGTTAACTAGCGGGCCCTTTGATGATCTAGGTTAGCAAACGGGCACTTGGACTATGTAGGTTACCTAGCAGGCACTTGGACTGTCTAGGTTACCTAGCGGGCACTTGAACTATCTAGGTTAACGAACGGGAACTTGGACTATGTAGGTTAGCTAACAGGAACTTGGACTATCTAGGTTAACGAACAGGCACTTGGACTATGGAGGTTACCTAGCGGGCACTTGGACTATGGAGGTTACCTAGCAGGCACTTGGAATATCTGGGTTCCCTAACGGGCACTTGGAATATGAAGATTCCCTATCGGGCACTTGGACTATGTAGGTTCCTCATTGGTCACTTGGACTATGTAGGTTCCGTATCGGGCACTTGGACTATGTAGGTTAACTAGCGGGCCCTTGGACTATCTAGGTTACCTAGCGGGCACTTGGACTATCTAGGTTAACTAGAGGGCACTTGTGCAATGCAGGTTCCCTAGCGGGCACTTTGACTATGTAGGTTCCCTAGAGGGCACTTGGACGATATAGGTTCCCTATGGGCACTTGGACTATCTAGGTGCCCTAATGGGCACTTGGAATACGTAGGTTCCCTTTCGGACACTTGGACTATGTAGGTTCCTCATCGGGCACTTGGACTATGTAGGTTAACTAGCGGGCACTTGGACTATCTAGGTTACCTAGCGGGCACTTGGACTATGCAGGTTCCCTAGCGGGCACTTGGACTATGTTCGTCCCTTAGCGGGCACTTGGACTATGTAGGTTCCCTATCGGGCAGTTGGACTATGTAGGTTAACTAGCGGGCCCTTAGACTATCTAGGTTACCTAGCGGGCACTTGGACTATGTACGTCTTCTAGCGGTCACATGGACTATCTAGGTTAACTAGAGGGCCCTTGGACTATGTAGGTTAACTAGCGGGCACTTGGAATATCTAGGTTAACTAGCGGACCTTGGACTATGTAGGTTAACTAGCGGGCACTTGGACAATATAGGTAACCTAACGGGCACTTGGACTATCTAGGTTAGGTAACGGGCACTTGGACTATAGGTTACCTAGCGGGAACTTGGAATATGTAGGTTACCTAGAGGGCACTTGGACTATAGGTTAAATAGCGGGCACTTGGACTATATAGGTTACCTAGCGGCCCTTGGACTATGTTGGTTACCTACCGCGACTTGGACTATCTAAGTTAACGAACGTGCACTTGGACTATGTAAGTAACCTAGCGGGCACTTGGACAGTATAGGTTACCTAGCGGGCACTTGGACTATCTAGGTTAACGAATGGGCACTTGGACTATGTAGGTTACCTAGCGGGCACTTGGACTATCTAGGTTAGCAAACCGGAACTTGGAATATCTAGGTTACCTAGCGGGCACTTGGACTATGTAGGATCCCTATTGGACATTTGTACTACTTAGGTTAACTAGCGGGCACTTTGACTATCTAGGTTAACTAGCGGGCACTTGGACTATCTATGTCAACTAGCGGGCCATTGTACTATGTAGGTTAACTAGCGGGCACTTGGCTTATCTAGGTTACCTAACGGGAACTTGGACTATGTAGGTTTACTAGCGGACACTTGGACGATCTAGGTTAACTAGCGGGCACTTGGACAATGCAAGTTCCCTAGCGGGCACTATGAATATGTAGCTTCCCTAGAGGGCACTTGGACTATGTAGGTTCCCTATGGGCACTTGGACTATCTGGGTTCCCTAACGGGCACTTGGAATATGAAGATTCCCTATTGGGCACTTGGACTATGTAGGTTCCTCATTGGGCACTTGGACTATGTAGGTTCCCTATCGGGCACTTGGACTTTGTAGGTTAACTAGCGGGCCCTTGGACTATCTAGGTTACCTAGCGGGTACTTGGACTATCTAGGTTAACTAGAGGGCACTTGTACAATGCAGGTTCCCTAGCGGGCACTTTGACTAAGTAGGTTCCCTAGAGGGCACTTGGACGATATAGGTTCCCTATGGGCACTTGGACTATCTAGGTGCCCTAATGGGCACTTGGAATACGTAGGTTCCCTTTCGGACACTTGGACTATGTAGGTTCCTCAGCGGGCACTTGGACTATGTAGGTTAACTAGCGGGCACTTGGACTATCTAGGTTACCTAGCGGGCACTTGGATTTTGTAGGTTCCCTAGCGGGCACTTGGCCTATGTTCGTCCCTTAGCGGGCACTTGGACTATGTAGGTTCCCTATCGAGCAGTTGTACTATGTAGGTTATCTAGCGGGCCCTTAGACTATCTAGGTTACATAGCGGGCACTTGGACTATGTATTTCCCCTAGCGGGCACTTGGACTATCTAGGTTAACTAGAGGGCCCTTTGACTATGTAGGTTAACTAAGGGGCACTTGGAATATCTAGGTTAACTAGCGGACCTTGGACTATGTAGGTTAACTAGCGGGCACTTGGACGATCTAGGTTAAGTAGCGGGCACTTGGACTATCTAGGTTAACTAGGGGGCACTTGGACTATCTAGATTAACTAGCGGGCACTTGAATGATGCAGTTTCCTCAGCGGGCACTTGGACTATATAAGTAAATTAGTGGGCACTTGGACTATGGAGGTTACCTAGAAGGCAATTGGACTATGGAGGTTACCTAGCGGGCACTTGGACTATCTAGGTTAGCTAACGGGTACTTGGACTATCTAGGTTACCTAGCGGGCACTTGGACTATGTAGGTTACCTAGCGGGCACTTGGACTATCTAGGTTACCTAACGGGCACTTGGACTATGCAGGTAACCTAGCGGGCACTTGAACTGTCTAAGTTACCTGCCGGCTCTTGGACTATGTAGGTTACCTAGCGGGCAATTGTACTATCTAGGTTAACGAACGGGCACGTGGACTATGTAGGTAACCTCACGGGCACTTGGACTATCTAGGTTAGGTAACGGGCACTTTGACTATCTAGGTTACCTAGCGGGAACTTGGAATATGTAGGTTACCTAGAGGGCACTTGGACTATAGGTTACCTAGTGGCCCTTGGACTATGTAGGTTACCTAGCGCGACTTGGATTATCAAAGTTAACGAACGTGCACTTGGACTATGTAGGTAACCTAGCGGGCACTTGGACAGTATAGGTTACCTAGCGGGCACTTGGACTATCTAGGTTAACGAATGGGCACTTGGACTATGTAGGTTACCTATCGGGCACTTGGACTATGTAGGTTACCTTGCCGGCACTTGGCCTATCTAGGTTACCTAACGGGAACTTGGACTATGTAGGTTTACTAGCGGACACTTGGACGATCTTGGTTAACTAGCGGGCACTTGGACAATGCAGGTTCCCTAGCGGGCACTATGAATATGTAGCTTCCCTAGAGGGCACTTGGACCATATAGGTTCCCTATGGGCACTTGGACTATCTGGGTTCCCTAACGGGCACTTGGAATATGAAGATTCCCTATCGGGCACTTGGACTATGTAGGTTCCCTATCGAGCAGTTGTACTATGTAGGTTATCTAGCGGGCCCTTAGACTATCTAGGTTACATAGCGGGCACTTGGACTATGTATTTCCCCTAGCGGGCACTTGGACTATCTAGGTTAACTAGAGGGCCCTTTGACTATGTAGGTTAACTAAGGGGCACTTGGAATATCTAGGTTAACTAGCGGACCTTGGACTATGTAGGTTAACTAGCGGGCACTTGGACGATCTAGGTTAAGTAGCGGGCACTTGGACTATCTAGGTTAACTAGGGGGCACTTGGACTATCTAGATTAACTAGCGGGCACTTGAATGATGCAGTTTCCTCAGCGGGCACTTGGACTATATAAGTAAATTAGTGGGCACTTGGACTATGGAGGTTACCTAGAAGGCAATTGGACTATGGAGGTTACCTAGCGGGCACTTGGACTATCTAGGTTAGCTAACGGGTACTTGGACTATCTAGGTTACCTAGCGGGCACTTGGACTATGTAGGTTACCTAGCGGGCACTTGGACTATCTAGGTTACCTAACGGGCACTTGGACTATGCAGGTAACCTAGCGGGCACTTGAACTGTCTAAGTTACCTGCCGGCTCTTGGACTATGTAGGTTACCTAGCGGGCAATTGTACTATCTAGGTTAACGAACGGGCACGTGGACTATGTAGGTAACCTCACGGGCACTTGGACTATCTAGGTTAGGTAACGGGCACTTTGACTATCTAGGTTACCTAGCGGGAACTTGGAATATGTAGGTTACCTAGAGGGCACTTGGACTATAGGTTACCTAGTGGCCCTTGGACTATGTAGGTTACCTAGCGCGACTTGGATTATCTAAGTTAACGAACGTGCACTTGGACTATGTAGGTAACCTAGCGGGCACTTGGACAGTATAGGTTACCTAGCGGGCACTTGGACTATCTAGGTTAACGAATGGGCACTTGGACTATGTAGGTTACCTATCGGGCACTTGGACTATGTAGGTTACCTTGCCGGCACTTGGCCTATCTAGGTTACCTAACGGGAACTTGGACTATGTAGGTTTACTAGCGGACACTTGGACGATCTTGGTTAACTAGCGGGCACTTGGACAATGCAGGTTCCCTAGCAGGCACTATGAATATGTAGCTTCCCTAGAGGGCACTTGGACCATATAGGTTCCCTATGGGCACTTGGACTATCTGGGTTCCCTAACGGGCACTTGGAATATGAAGATTCCCTATCGGGCACTTGGACTATGTAGGTTCCTCATTGGGCACTTGGACTATGTTGGTTCCCTATCGGGCACTTGGACTATGTAGGTTAACTAGCGGGCCCTTCGACTATCTAGGTTACCTAGCGGGCACTTGGACTATCTAGGTTAACTAGCGGGCACTTGTAAAATGCAGGTTCCCTAGCGGGCACTTTGACCATGTAGCTTCCCTAGAGGGCACTTGGACTATATAGGTTCCCTATGGTTACTTGGACTATCTAGGTGCTCTAACGGGCACTTGGAATACGTAGGTTCCCTTTCGGACACTTGGACTATGTAGGTTAACAAGCGGGCACTTGGACTATGTAGGTTAACTAGCGGGCACTTGGACTATCTAGGTTGCCCAGCGGGCACTTGGACTATGTACGTCCCCTAGCGGGCACTTGGACTATCGAGGTTAACTAGAGGGCCCTTGGACTATGTAGGTTAACTAGAGGGCACTTGGACTATCTAGGTTAACTAACGGACCTTGGACTATGTAGGTTAACTAGCGGGCAATTGGACGATCTATGTTAACTAGCGGGCACTTGGACTATCTAGGTTAACTAGCGGGAACTTAGACTATTTTTGTTAACTGGCGGGCACTTGGACGATGCAGGTTTCCCAGAGGGCACTTGGACTATGTAGGTTCCCTAACGGGCACTTGGACTATGTAGGTCCCTTAGCGGGCACTTGGACTATGTTGGTTCCCTATCGGGCAGTTGGACTATGTGGGTATCCTAGCGGGCATTTGGACTATCTAGGTTACCTAGCAGGCACTTGAACTATCTAGGTTAACGAACGGGCCCTTGGACTATGTAGGTTAGCTAACAGGAACTTGGACTATCTAGGTTAATGAAAGGGCACTTGGACTATGGAGGTTACCTAGCGGGCACTTGGACTATGTAGGTTACCTAGCGGGCACTTGGATTATCTAGGTTAGCTAACGGGTACTTGGACTATCTAGGTTCCCTAGCGGGCACTTGGACTATGTAGGTTCCCTAGCAGGGCTTTGACTATGTACGTTCTCTAACGGGCACTTGGACTATGTGGGTTCCCTAGCGGGCATTTGGACTATCTAGGTTACCTAACGGGCACTTGGACTATGTACGTTACTAGCGGGCATTTGGACTATGTAGGTTACCTAGCGGATACTTGGACTATGTAGGTTCCCCATCAGGGACTTGGACAATGTAGGTTAACTATCGGGCACTTGGACTATCTAGGTTAACTAGCGTGCCCTTGGACTATGTAGGTTAACTAGCGGGCCCTTGTACTATCTAGGTTAACGAACAGGCACGTGGACTATGTAGGTAACCAAGCGGGCACTTGGACAGTCTAGGTTACCTAGAGGGCACTTGGAAAATCTAGGTAAATGAATGGGAACTTGGACAATGTAGGTTACCTCGCGGGCACTTAGACTATTTGGGTACCCTAGCGGGCATTTGGACTATCTAGGTTACCTAACGGGCATTTGGACTATGTAGGTTCCCTAGCGGGCACTTGGATTATGTAGGTTCCCTTCTTGCACTTGGACTATGTAGGTTTCTAGCGGGCATTTGGACTATGTAGGTTACCTAGCGAGCACTTGGGCTATGTAGGTTCCCTAGCGAGCATTTGGACTATCTAGGTTACCTAACGGGCATTTGGACTACGTACGTTACTAGTGGGCATTTGGACTATGTAGGTTACCTAGCGGATACTTGGACTATGTAGGTTCCCCATCAGGGACTTGGACAATGTAGGTTAACTAGCGGGCACTTGGACTATCTAGGTTAACTAGAGGGCCCTTGGACTGTGTAGGTTAACTAGCGGGCCCTTTGACAATCTAGGTTAGCAAACGTGCACTTGGACTATGTAGGTTACCTATCAGGCACTTGGACTGTCTAGGTTACCTAGCGGGCACTTGAACTATCTTGGTTAACGAACGGGCACTTGGACTATGTAGGTTAGCTAACAGGAACTTGGACTATCTAGGTTAACGAACGGGCACTTGGACTATGGATGTTACCTAGCGGGCACTTGGACTATGGAGGTTACCTAGCGGGCACTTGGACTATCTAGGTTACCTAACGGGCACTTGGACTATGCAGGTAACCTAGCGGGCACTTGGACTGTTTAAGTTACCTAGAGGACACTTGGACTATAGGTTAACTAGCGGGCACTTGGACTATATAGGTTACCTAGCGGCCCTTAGACTATGTTGGTTACCTACCGCGACTTGGACTATCTAAGTTATCGAACGTGCACTTGGACTATGTAAGTAACCTAGCAGGCACTTGGACAGTATAGGTTACCTAGCGGGCACATGGACTATCTAGGTTAGCAAACCGGAACTTGGAATATCTAGGTTACCTATCGGGCACTTGGATTATGTAGGATCCCTATTGGACATTTGTACTACTTAGGTTAACTAGCGGGCACTTTGACTCTCTAGGTTAACTAGCGGGCACATGGACTATCTAGGTCAACTAGCGGGCCATTGTACTATGTAGGTTAACTAGCGGGCACTTGGCCTATCTAGGTTACCTAACGGGAACATGGACTATGTAGGTTTACTAGCGGACACTTGGACGATCTAGGTTAACTAGCGGGCACTTGGACAATGCAGGTTCCCTAGGGGGCACTATGAATATGTAGCTTCCCTAGAGGGAACTTGGACTATATAGGTTCCCTATGGGCAGTTGGACAATCTGGGTTCCCTAACGGGCACTTGGAATATGAAGATTCCCTATCGGGCACTTGGACTATGTAGGTTCCTCATTGGGCACTTGGACTATGTAGGTTCCCTATCGGGCATTGGACTTTGTAGGTTAACTAGCGGGCCCTTGGACTATCTAGGTTACCTAGCGGGCACTTGGACTATCTAGGTTAACTAGAGGGCACTTGTAAAATGCAGGTTCCCTAGCGGGCACTTTGACTATGTAAGTTCCCTAGAGGGCACTTGGACTATATAGGTTCCCTATGGGCACTTGGACTATCTAGGTGCCCTAATGGGCACTTGGAATACGTAGGTTCCCTTTCGGACACTTGGACTATGTAGGTTCCTCAGCGGGCACTTGGACTATGTAGGTTAACTAGCGGGCACTTGGACGATCTAGGTTACCTAGCGGGCACTTGGACTATGTAGGTTCCCTAGCGGGCACTTGGACTATGTTCGTCCCTTAGCGGGATCTTGGACTATGTAGGTTCCCTATCGGGCAGTTGGACTATGTAGGTTAACTAGCGGGCACTTAGACTATCTAGATTAACTAGCGGGCACTTGGACGATGCAGGTTCCCTAGCGGGCACTTGGACTATATAGGTTAATTAGCGGGCACTTGGACTATGTAGGTTAACTAGCGGGCACTTGGACGATCTAGGTTACCTAGCGGGCACTTGGACTATGTAGGTTCCCTAGCGGGCACTTGGACTATGTTCGTCCCTTAGCGGGATCTTGGACTATGTAGGTTCCCTATCGGGCAGTTGGACTATGTAGGTTAACTAGCGGGCACTTAGACTATCTAGATTAACTAGCGGGCACTTGGACGATGCAGGTTCCCTAGCGGGCACTTGGACTATGTAGGTTAATTAGCGGGCACTTTGACTATGTAGGTTAATTAGCGGGCACTTGGACTATCTATGTTAACAAACCGGCACGTGTACTATGTAGGTAACCTAATGGGCACTTGGACTATCTAGGTTAGGTAACGGGCACTTGGACTATCTAGGTTACCTAGCGGGAACTTGGAATATGTAGGTTACCTAGCGGGCACTTGGACTATGTACGTTACTAGCGGGCATTTGGACTATGTAGGTTACCTAGCGGATACTTGGACTATGTAGGTTCCCCATCAGGGACTTGGACAATGTAGGTTAACTAGCGGGCACTTGGACTATCTAGGTTAACTAGCGGGCCCTTGGACTATGTAGGTTAACTAGCGGGCCCTTTGACGATCTAGGTTAGCAAACGGGCACTTGGACTATGTAGGTTACCTAGCAGGCACTTGGACTGTCTAGGTTACCTAGCGGGCACTTGAACTATCTAGGTTAACGAACGGGCACTTGGACTATGTAGGTTAGCTAACAGGAACTTGGACTATCTAGGTTAACGAACGGGCACTTGGTCTATGGAGGTTACCTAGCGGGCACTTGGACTATGGAGGTTACCTAGCGGGCACTTGGACTATCTAGGTTAGCTAACGGGTACTTGGACTATCTAGGTTACCTAGCAGGCACTTGGACTATGTAGGTTACCTAGCGGGCACTTGGACTATCTAGGTTACCTAACGGGCACTTGGACTATGCAGGTAACCTAGCGGGCACTTGGACTGTTTAAGTTAACCAGCTGGCACTTGGACTATGTAGGTTAACTAGCGGGCACTTGGACTATCTAGGTTACCTAACGGGCACCTGGACTATCTAGATTACCTAGTGGGCACTTGGATTCTAAAGGTTACCTAGCCGGCCCTTGGCCTATGTAGGTTACCTAGCGGGCAATTGGACTATCTAGGTTAACGAACTGGCACGTGGACTATGTAGGTAACCTAACGGGCACTTGGACTATCTAGGTTAGGTAACGGGCACTTGGACTATCTAGGGTACCTAGCGGAAACTTGGAACATGTTGGTTACCTAGAGGGCACTTGGACTATAGGCTAACTAGCGGGCACTTGGACTATATAGGTTACCTAGCGGCCCTTGGACTATGTTGGTTTCCTACCGCGACTTGGACTATCTAAGTTAACGAAAGTGCACTTGGTCTATGTAAGTAACCTAGCGGGCACTTGGACAGTATAGGTTACCTAGCAGGCACTTGGACTATCTAGGTTAACGAATGGGCACTTGTACTACGTAGGTTACCTAGCGGGCACTTGGACTATCTAGGTTAGCAAACAGGAACTTGGAATATCCAGGTTACCTAGCGGGCACTTGGACTATGTAGGATCCCTATCAGACATTTGTACTACTTAGGTTAACTAGCGGGCACTTTGACTATCTAGGTTAACTAGCGGGCACTTGGACTATCTAGGTCAACTAGCGGGCCATTGTACTATGTAGGTTAACTAGCGGGCACTTGGCCTATCTAGGTTACCTAACGGGAACTTGGACTATGTAGGTTTACTAGCGGACCCTTGGACGATCTAGGTTAACTAGCGGGCACTTGGACAATGCAGGTTCCCTAGCGGGCACTATGAATATGTAGCTTCCCTAGAGGGAACTTGGACTATATAGGTTCCCTATGGGCACTTGGACAATCTGGGTTCCCTAATGGGCACTTGGACAATCTGGGTTCCCTAACGGGCACTTGGAATGTGAAGATTCTCTATCGGGCACTTGGACTATGTAGGTTCTTCATTGGGCACTTGGACTATGTAGGTTAACTAGCGGGCCCTTGGACTATCTAGGTTACCTAGCGGGCACTTGGACTATCTAGGTTAACTAGAGGGCACTTGTACAATGCAGGTTCCCTAGCGGGCACTTTGACTATGTAGGTTCCCTAGAGGGCACTTGGACTATATAGGTTCCCTATGGTTACTTGGACTATCTAGGTGCCCTAACGGGCACTTGGAATACGTAGGTTCCCTTTCGGACACTTGGACTATGTAGGTTCCTCAGCGGGCACTTGGATTTTGTAGGTTAACTAGCGGGCACTTGGACTATCTAGGTTGTCCAGCGGGCACTTGGACTATGTACGTCCCCTAGCGGGCACTTGGACTATCGAGGTTAACTAGAGGGCCCTTGGTCTATGTAGGTTATCTAGAGAGCACTTGGACGATCTAGGTTAACTAACGGACCTTGGACTATGTAGGTTAACTAGCGGGCACTTGGACGATCTAGGTTAACTAGCGGGCACTTGGACTATCTAGGTTAACTAGCGGGAACTTAGACTCTCTATATTAATTGGCGGGCTCTTGGACGATGCAGGTTCCCTAGAGGGCACTTGGACTATGTAGGTTCCCTATCGGGCACTTGGACTATGTAGGTCCCTTAGCGGGCACTTGGACTATGTTGGTTCCCTATCGGGCAGTTGGACTCTGTGGGTAACCTAACGGGCATTTGGACTATGTAGGTTCCCTAGCGGTCACTTGGACTATGTGGGTCCCTTAGCGGGCACTTGGACTATGTTGGTTCCCTATCGGGCAGTTGGACTATGTGGGTACCCTAGCGGGCATTTGGACTATCTAGGTTACCTAGCAGGGACTTTGACTATCTAGGTTAACTAACGGGCACTTGGACTATGTAGGTTACCTAGCGGGCACTTGGACTATGTAGGTCCCTAGCGGGCACTTAGACTATGTAGGTTACCTAGCAGGCACTTGGACTGTCTAGGTTACCTAGCGGGCACTTGAACTATCTAGGTTAACGAACGGACACTTGGACTATGTAGGTTAGCTAACAGGAACTTGGACTATCTAGGTTAACGAACGGGCACTTGGACTATGGAGGTTACCTAGCGGGCACTTGGACTATGGAGGTTACCTAGCGGGCACTTGGACTATCTAGGTTAGCTAACGGGTACTTGGACTATCTAGGTTCCCTAGCGGGCACTTGGACTATATAGGTTCCCTAGCAGGGCTTTGATTATGTAAGTTCTCGAATGGGCACTTGGGCTATGTGGGTTCCCTAGCGGGCATTTGGACTATCTAGGTTACCTAACGGGCACTTGGACTATGTACGTTACTAGCGGGCATTTGGACTATGTAGGTTACCTAGCGGATACTTGGACTATGTAGGTTCCCCATCAGGGACTTGGACAATGTAGGTTAACTAGCGTGCACTTGGACTATATAGGTTAACAAGCGGGCCCTTGGACTATGTAGGTTAACTAGCGGGCCCTTTGACGATCTAGGTTAGCAAACGGGCACTTGGACTATGTAGGTTACCTAGCAGGCACTTGGACGGTCTAGGTTACCTAGCGGGCACTTGAACTATCTAGGTTAATGAACCGGCAATTGGACTATGTAGGTTAGCTAACAGGAACTTGGACTATCTAGGTTAATGAACGGGCACTTGGACTATGGAGGTTACCTAGCGGGCACTTGGACTATGGAGGTTACCTAGTGGGCACTTGGAATATCTGGGTTCCCTAACGGGCACTTGGAATATGAAGATTCCCTATCGGGCACTTGGACTATGTAGGTTCCTCATTGGGCACTTGGACTATGTAGGTTCCCTATGGGGCACTTGGACTATGTAGGTTAACTAGCGGGCCCTTGGACTATCTAGGTTACCTAGCGAGCACTTGGACTATCTAGGTTAACTAGAGGGCACTTGTGCAATGCAGGTTGCCTAGCGGGCACTTTGACTATGTAGGTTCCCTAGAGGACACTTGGATGATATAGGTTCCCTTGGGCACTTGGACTATCTAGGTGCCCTAATGGGCACTTGGAATACGTAGGTTCCCTTTTGGACACTTGGACTATGTAGGTTCCTCAGCGGGCACTTGGACTATGTAGGTTAACTAGAGGGCACTTGGACTATCTAGGTTACCTAGCGGGCACTTGGACTATGCAGGTTCCCTACCGGGCACTTGGACTATGTTCGTCCCTTCGCGGGCACTTGGACTATGTAGGTTCCCTATCGGGCAGTTGGACTATGTAGGTTAACTAGCGGGCCCTTAGACTATCTAGGTTACCTAGCGGGCACTTGGACTATGTATGTCCTCCAGCGGGCACTTGGACTATCTAGGTTAACTAGAGGGCCCTTGGACTATGTAGGTTAACTAGCGGGCACTTGGAATATCTAGGTTAACTAGCGGACCTTGGACTATGTAGGTTAACTAGCGGGCACTTGGACGATCTAGGTTAAGTAGCGGGCACTTGGACTATCTAGGTTAACTAGCGGGCACTTGGACTATCTATGTCAACTAGCGGGCCATTGTACTATGTAGGTTAACTAGCGGGCACTTGGCCTATCTAGGTTACCTAACGGGAACTTGGACTATGTAGGTTTACTAGCGGACACTTGGACGATCTAGGTTAACTAGCGGGCACTTGGACAATGCAGGTTCCCTAGCGGGCACTATGAATATGTAGCTTCCCTAGAGGGCACTTGGACTATGTAGGTTCCCTATGGGCACTTGGACAATCTGGGTTCCCTAACGGGCACTTGGAATATGAAGATTCCCTATCGGGCACTTGGACTATGTAGGTTCCTCATTGGGCACTTGGACTATGTAAGTTCCCTATCGGGCACTTGGACTTTGTAGGTTAACTAGCGGGCCCTTGGACTATCTAGGTTACCTAGCGGGCACTTGGACTATCTAGGTTAACTAGAGGGCACTTGTAAAATGCAGGTTCCCTAGCGGGCACTTTGACTATGTAGGTTCCCTAGAGGGCACTTGGACGATATAGGTTCCCTATGGGCACTTGGACTATCTAGGTGCCCTAATGGGCCCTTGGAATACGTAGGTTCCCTTTCGGACACTTGGACTATGCAGGTTCCTCAGCGGGCACTTGGACTATCTAGGTTACCTATCGGGCACTTTGACTATGCAGGTTCCCTAGCGGGCACTTGGACTATGTTCGTCCCTTAGCGGGCACTTGGACTATGTAGGTTCCCTATCGGGCAGTTGGACTATGTAGGTTAACTAGCGGGCCCGTAGACTATCTAGGTTACCTAGCGGGCACTTGGACTATGTACGTCCTCCAGCGGGGACTTGGACTATCTAGGTTAACTAGAGGGCCGTTGGACTATGTAGGTTAACTAGCAGGCCCTTGGACTATCTAGGTTACCTAGAGGGCACTTGTACAATGCAGGTACCCTAGCGGGCACTTTGACTATGTAAGTTCCCTAGAGGGCACTTGGACTATATAGGTTCTCTATGGGCACTTGGACTATCTAAGTGCCCTAATGGGCACTTGGAATACGTAGGTTCCCTTTCGGACACTTGGACTATGTAGGTTCCTCAGCGGGCACTTGGACTATGTAGGTTAACTAGCGGGCACTTGGACTATCTAGGTTACCTAGCGGGCACTTGGACTATGTAGGTTCCCTAGCGGGCACTTGGACTATGTAGGTTCCCTAGCGGGCACTTGGACTATGTTCGTCCCTTAGCGAGCGCTTGGACTATGTAGGTTCCCTATCGGGCAGTTGGACTATGTAGGTTAACTAGCGGGCCCTTAGACTATCTAGGTTACCTAGCGGGCACTTGGACTATGTACTTCCCCTAGTGGGCACTTGGACTATCTAGGTTAACTAGAGGGCCCTTGGACTATGTAGGTTAACTAGCGGGCACTTGGAATATCTAGGTTAACTAGCGGAACATGGACTATGTAGGTTAACTAGCGGGCACTTGGGCGATCTAGGTTAACTAGCGGGCACTTGGACGATCTAGGTTAACTATCGGCCACTTGGACTATCTAGCTTAACTAGCGGGCACTTGGACTATCTAGATTAACTAGCGGGCACATGGATGATGCAGGTTCCCTAGAGGGCACTTGGACTATATAGGTTAATTAGCGGGCACTTGGACTGTGGAGGTTAACTATAGGGCACTTGGACTATGTAGGTTACCTAACGGGCACTTGGACTATGTAGGTTAATTAGCGGGCACTTGGACTATGTAGGTAACCTAACGGGCACTTGGACTATCTAGGTTAGGTAACGGGCACTTGGACTATCTTGGTTACATAGCGGGAACTTGGAATATGTAGGTTACCTAGCGGGCACTTGGACTATAGTTTAACTAGCGGGCACTTGGACTATATAGATTACCTAGCGGGCCTTTGGACTATGTAGGTTACCTAGCGCGACTTAGACTATCTAAGTTAACGAACGTGCACATGGACTATGTAGGTAACCTAGCGGGCACTTGGACAATATAGGTTACCTAGCGGGCACTTGGACTATCTAGGTTAACGAATGGGCACTTGGACTATGTAGGTTACCTAGCGGGCACTTGGACTATCTAGATTAGTAAACCGGAACTTGGAATATCTAGGTTACCTAGCGGGCACTTGGACTATGTACGTTACCTTGCGGGCACTTGGCCTATCTAGGTTACCTAACGGGAACTTGGACTATGTAGGTTTACTAGCGGACACTTGGACGATCTTGGTTAACTAGCGGGCACTTGGACAATGCAGGTTCCCTAGCGGGCACTTTGACTATGTAGCTTCCCTAGAGGGCACTTGGACTATATAGGTTCCCTATGGTTACTTGGACTATCTAGGTGCCCTAACGGGCACTTGGAATACGTAGGTTCCCTTTCAGACACTTGGACTATGTAGGTTCCTCAGCGGGCACTTGGACTATGTAGGTTATCTAGCGGGCACTTGGACTATCTAGGTTGCCCAGCGGGCACTTGGACTATGTACGTCCCCTAGCGGGCACTTGGAATATCGAGGTTAACTAGAGGGCCCTTGGACTATGTAGGTTAACTAGAGGGCACTTGGACTATCTAGGTTAACTAACGGCCCTTGGACTATGTAGGTTAACTAGCGGGCACTTGGACGATCTATGTTAACTAGCGGGCACTTGGACTATCTAGGTTAACTAGCGGGAATTTAGACTATCTATGTTAACTGGCGGGCACATGGACGATGCAGGTTCCCTAGAGGGCACTTGGACTATGTAGGTTCCCTAACGGGCACTTGGACTATGTAGGTCCCTTAGCGGGCACTTGGACTATGTTGGTTCCCTAACGGGCAGTTGGACTATGTGGGTATCCTAGCGGGCATTTGGACTATCTAGGTTACCTAGAAGGCACTTTGACTATCTAGGTTAACTAACGGGCACTTGGACTATGTAGGTTCCCTAGCGGGCACTTGGACTATGTAGGTTACCTAGCAGGCACTTGGACTGTCTAGGTTACCTAGCGGGCACTTGAACTATCTAGGTTAACGAACGGGCACTTGGACTATGTAAGTTAGCTAACAGGAACTTGGACTATCTAGGTTAACGAACGGGCACTTGGACTATGTAGGTTACCTAGCGGGCACTTGGACTATCTAGGTTAGCTAACGGGTACTTGGACTATCTAGGTTCCCTAGCGGGCACTTGGACTATGTAGGTTCCCTAGCAGGGCTTTGACTATGTAAGTTCTCTAACGGGCACTTGGACTATGTGGGTACCCTAGCGGGCATTTGGACTATCTAGGTTACCTAACCGGCACTTGGACTATGTACGTTACTAGCGGGCATTTGGACTATGTAGGTTACCTAGCGGATACTTGGACTATGTTGGTTCCCCATCAGGGACATGGACAATGTAGGTTAACTAGCGGGCACTTGGACTATCTAGGTTAACCAGCGGGCCCTTGGACTATGTAGGTTAACTAGCGGGCTCTTGTACTTTCTAGGTTAACGAACGGGCACGTGGACTATGTAGGTAACCAAGCGGGCACTTGGACAGTCTAGGTTACCTAGAGGGCACTTGGAAAATCTAGTTTAATGAATGGGCACTTGGACTATGTAGGTTACCTCGCGGGCACTTAGACTATGTGGGTACCCTAGCGGGCATTTGGACTATCTAGGTTACCTAACGGGCATTTGGACTATGCAGGTTCCCTAGCGGGCACTTGGACTATGTTCGTCCCTTAGCGGACACTTGGACTACGTAGGTTCCCTATCGGGCAGTTGGACTATGTAGGTTAACTAGCGGGCCCGTAGACTATCTAGGTTACCTAGCGGGCACTTGGACTATGTACGTCCTCCAGCGGGGACTTGGACTATCTAGGTTAACTAGAGGGCCGTTGGACTATGTAGGTTAACTAGCAGGCCCTTGGACTATCTAGGTTACCTAGCGGGCACTTGGACTATCTAGGTTAACTAGAGGGCACTTGTACAATGCAGGTACCCTAGCGGGCACTTTGACTATGTAAGTTCCCTAGAGGGCACTTGGACTATATAGGTTCCCTATGGGCACTTGGACTATCTAGGTGCCCTAATGGGCACATGGAATACGTAGGTTCCCTTTCGGACACTTGGACTATGTAGGTTCCTCAGCGGGCACTTGGACTATGTAGGTTAACTAGCGGGCACTTGGACTATCTAGGTTACCTAGCGGGCACTTGGACTATGTAGGTTCCCTAGCGGGCACTTGGACTATGTTCGTCCCTTAGCGAGCGCTTGGACTATGTAGGTACCCTATCGGGCAGTTGAACTATGTAAGTTAACTAGCGGGCCCTTAGACTATCTAGGTTACCTAGCGGGCACTTGGACTATGTACTTCCCCTAGTGGGCACTTGGACTATCTAGGTTAACTAGAGGGCCCTTGGACTATGTAGGTTAACTAGCGGGCACTTGGAATATCTAGGTTAACTAGCGGAACATGGACTATGTAGGTTAACTAGCGGGCACTTGGGCGATCTAGGTTAACTAGCGGGCACTTGGACGATCTAGGTTAACTATCGGCCACTTGGACTATCTAGCTTAACTAGCGGGCACTTGGACTATCTAGATTAACTAGCGGGCACATGGATGATGCAGGTTCCCTAGCGGGCACTTGGACTATATAGGTTAATTAGCGGGCACTTGGACTGTGGAGGTTAACTATAGGGCACTTGGACTATGTAGGTTACCTAACGGGCACTTGGACTATGTAGGTTAATTAGCGGGCACTTGGACTATGTAGGTAACCTAACGGGCACTTGGACTATCTAGGTTAGGTAACGGGCACTTGGACTATCTTGGTTACATAGTGGGAACTTGGAATATGTAGGTTACCTAGCGGGCACTTGGACTATAGTTTAACTAGCGGGCACTTGGACTATATAGGTTACCTAGCGGGCCTTTGGACTATGTAGGTTACCTAGCGCGACTTGGACTATCTAAGTTAACGAACGTGCACATGGACTATGTAGGTAACCTAGCGGGCACTTGGACAATATAGGTTACCTAGCGGGCACTTGGACTATCTAGGTTAACGAATGGGCACTTGGACTATGTAGGTTACCTAACGGGCACTTGGACTATCTAGATTAGTAAACCGGAACTTGGAATATCTACGTTACCTAGCGGGCACTTGGACTATGTACGGTACCTTGCGGGCACTTGGCCTATCTAGGTTACCTAACGGGAACTTGGACTATGTAGGTTTACTAGCGGACACTTGGACGATCTTGGTTAACTAGCGGGCACTTGGACAATGCAGGTTCCCTAGCGGGCACTATGAATATGTAGCTTCCCTAGAGGGCACTTGGACCATATAGGTTCCCTATGGGCACTTGGACTATCTGGGTTCCCTAACGGGCACTTGGAATATGAAGATTCCCTACCGGGCACTTGGACTATGTAGGTTCCTCATTGGGCACTTGGACTATGTAGGTTCCCTATCGGGCACTTGGACTATGTAGGTTAACTAGCGGGCCCTTCGACTATCTAGGTTACCTAGCGGGCACTTGGACTATCTAGGTTAACTAGCGGGCACTTGTACAATGCAGGTTCCCTAGCGGGCACTTTGACTATGTAGCTTCCCTAGAGGGCACTTGGACTATATAGGTTCCCTATGGTTACTTGGACTATCTAGGTGCCCTAACGGGCACTTGGAATACGTAGGTTCCCTTTCGGACACTTGGACTATGTAGGTTCCTCAGCGGGCACTTGGACTATGTAGGTTATCTAGCGGGCACTTGGACTATCTAGGTTGCCCAGCGGGCACTTGAACTATGTACGTCCCCTAGCGGGCACTTGGAATATCGAGGTTAACTAGAGGGCCCTTGGACTATGTAGGTTAACTAGAGGGCACTTGGACTATCTAGGTTAACTAACGGACCTTGGACTATGTAGGTTAACTAGCGGGCACTTGGACGATCTATGTTAACTAGCGGGCACTTGGACTATCTAGGTTAACTAGCGGGAACTTAGACTATCTATGTTAACTGGCGGGCACATGGACGATGCAGGTTCCCTAGAGGGCACTTGGACTATGTAGGTTCCCTAACGGGCACTTGGACTATGTAGGTCCCTTAGCGGGCACTTGGACTATGTTGGTTCCCTATCGGGCAGTTGGACTATGTGGGTATCCTAGCGGGCATTTGGACTATCTAGGTTACCTAGAAGGCACTTTGACTATCTAGGTTAACTAACGGGCACTTGGACTATGTAGGTTCCCTAGCAGGCACTGGACTATGTAGGTTACCTAGCAGGCACTTGGACTGTCTAGGTTACCTAGCGGGCACTTGAACTATCTAGGTTAACGAACGGGCACTTGGACTATGTAAGTTAGCTAACAGGAACTTGGACTATCTAGGTTAACGAACGGGCACTTGGACTATGTAGGTTACCTAGCGGGCACTTGGACTATCTAGGTTAGCTAACGGGTATTTGGACTATCTAGGTTCCCTAGCGGGCACTTGGACTATGTAGGTTCCCTAGCAGGGCTTTGACTATGTAAGTTCTCTAACGGGCACTTGGACTATGTGGGTTCCCTAGCGGGCATTTGGACTATCTAGGTTACCTAACGGGCACTTGGACTATGTACGTTACTAGCGGGCATTTGGACTATGTAGGTTACCTAGCGGATACTTGGACTATGTAGGTTCCCCATCAGGGACATGGACAATGTAGGTTAACTAGCGGGCACTTGGACTATCTAGGTTAACCAGCGGGCCCTTGGACTATGTAGGTTAACTAGCGGGCTCTTGTACTTTCTAGGTTAACGAACGGGCACGTGGACTATGTAGGTAACCAAGCGGGCACTTGGACAGTCTAGGTTACCTAGAGGGCACTTGGAAAATCTAGTTTAATGAATGGGCACTTGGACTATGTAGGTTACCTCGCGGGCACTTAGACTATGTGGGTACCCTAGCGGGCATTTGGACTATCTAGGTTACCTAACGGGCATTTGGACTATGTAGGTTCCCTAGCGGGCACTTGGATTATGTAGTTTCCCTTCTTGCACTTGGACTATGTAGGTTTCTAGCGGGCATTTGGACTATGTAGGTTACCTAGCGGGCACTTGGGCTATGTAGGTTCCCTAGCGGGCATTTGGACTATCTAGGTTACCTAACGGGCATTTGGACTACGTACGTTACTAGTGGGCATTTGGACTATGTAGGTTACCTAGCGGATACTTGGACTATGTAGGCTCCCCATCAGGGACTTGGACAATGTAGGTTAACTAGCGGGCACTTGGACTATCTAGGTTAACTAGAGGGCCCTTGGACTATGTAGGTTAACTAGCGGGCCCTTTGACGATCTAGGTTAGCCAAGGGGCACTTGGACTATGTAGGTTACCTAGCAGGCACTTGGACTGTCTAGGTTACCTAGCGGGCACTTGGACTATGCAGGTAACCTAGCGGGCACTTGGACTGTTTATGTTACCTAGAGGGCACTTGGACTATAGGTTAACTAGCGGGCACTTGGACTATATAGGTTACCTTGCGGCCCATAGATTATGTTGGTTACCTAACGCGACTTGGACTATCTAAGTTAATGAACGGACACTTGGACTATGTAAGTAACCTAGCGGGCACTTGGACAGTATAGGTTACCTAGCGGGCACTTGGACTATCTAGGTTAGCAAACCGGAACTTGGAATATCTAGGTTACCTAGCGGGCACTTGGATTATGTAGGATCCCTATTGGACATTTGTACTACTTAGGTTAACTAGAGGGCACTTTGACTAGCTAGGTTAACTAGCGGGCACTTGGACTATCTAGGTCAACTAGCGGGCCATTGTACTATGTAGGTTATCTAGCGGGCACTTGGCCTATCTAGGTTACCTAACGGGAACTTGGACTATGTAGGTTTACTAGCGGACCCTTGGACGATCTAGGATAACTAGCGGGCACTTGGACAATGCAGGTTCCCTTGCGGGCACTATGAATATGTAGCTTCCCTAGAGGGCACTTGGACCATATAGGTTCCCTATGGGCACTTGGACTATCTAGGTGCCCTAATGGGCACTTGGAATACGTAGGTTCCCTTTCGGACACTTGGACTATGTAGGTTCCTCAGCGGGCACTTGGACTATGTAGGTTAACTAGCGGGCACTTGGACTATCTAGGTTACCTAGCGGGCACTTGGACTATGTAGGTTCCCTAGCGGGCACTTGGACTATGTTCGTCCCTTAGCGGGATCTTGGACTATGTAGGTTCCCTATCGGGCAGTTGGACTATGTAGGTTAACTAGCGGGCCCTTAGAATATCTAGGTTACCTAGCGGGCACTTGGACTATGTACGTCCCCTAGCGGGCACTTGGACTATCTAGGTTAAATAGAGGGCCCTTGGACTATGTAGGTTAACTAGCGGGCACTTGGACTATCTAGATTAACTAGCGGGCACTTGGACGATGCAGGTTCCCTAGCCGGCACTTGGACTATATAGGTTAATTAGCGGGCACTTGGACTATGGAGGTTACCTAGCGGGCACTTGGATTGTCTAGGTTACCTAACGGGCACTTGGACTATGTAGGTTAATTAACGGGGACTTGGACTATGTAGGTTAATTAGCGGGCACTTGGACTATCTAGGTTAACGAACCGGCACGTGGACTATGTAGGTAACCTAATGGGCACTTGGACTATCTAGGATAGGTAACGGGCACTTGGACTATCTAGATTACCTAGCGGGAACTTGGAATATGTAGGTTACCTAGCGGGCACTTGGACTATAGTTTAACTAGCGGGCACTTGGACTAGATAGGTTACCTAGCGGGCCCTTGGTCTATGTATGTTACCTAGCGCAACTTGGACTATCTAAGTTAACGAACGTGCACATGGACTATGTAGGTAACCTAGCGGGCACATGGACAGTATAGGTTACCTAGCGGGCACTTGGACTATCTAGGTTAACGAATGGGCACTTGGACTATGTAGGTTACCTACCGGGCACTTGGACTATGTAGGTTAACTACCGGGCCCTTCGACTATCTAGGTTACCTAGCGGGCACTTGGACTATCTAGGTTAACTAGCAGGCACTTGTACAATGCAGGTTCCCTAGCGGGCACTTTGACTATGTAGCTTCCCTAGAGGGCACTTGGACTATATAGGTTCCCTATGGTTACTTGGACTATCTAGGTGCCCTAACGGGCACTTGGAATACGTAGGTTCCCTTTCGGACACTTCGTCTATGTAGGTTCCTCAGCGGGCACTTGGACTATGTAGGTTAACTAGCGGGCACTTGGACTATCTAGGTTGTCCAGCGGGCACTTGGACTATGTACGTCCCCTAGCGGGCACTTGGACTATCGAGGTTAACTAGAGGGCCCTTGGACTATGTAGGTTATCTAGAGGACACTTGGACTATCTAGGTTAACTAACGGACCTTGGACTATGTAGGTTAACTAGCGGGCACTTGGACTATGTAGGTTACCTAGCAGGCACTTGGACTGTCTAGGTTACCTAGCGGGCACTTGAACTATCTAGGTTAACGAACGGGCACTTGGACTATGTAGGTTAGCTAACAGGAACTTGGACTATCTAGGTTAACGAACGGGCACTTGGACTATGTAGGTTACCTAGCGGGCACTTGGACTATCTAGGTTAGCTAACGGGTACTTGGACTATCTAGGTTCCCTAGCGGGTACTTGGACTATGTAGGTTCCATAGCAGGGCTTTGACTATGTAAGTTCTCTAACGGGCACTTGGACTATGTGGGTTCCCTAGCGGGCATTTGGACTATCTAGGTTACCTAACGGGCACTTGGACTATGTACGTTACTAGCGGGCATTTGGACTATGTAGGTTACCTAGCGGATACTTGGACTATGTAGGTTCCCCATCAGGGACATGGACAATGTAGGTTAACTAGCGGGCACTTGGACTATCTAGGTTAACTAGCGGGCCCTTGGACTATGTAGGTTAACTAGCCGGCTCTTGTACTTTCTAGGTTAACGAACGGGCACGTGGACTATGTAGGTAACCAAGCGGGCACTTGGACAGTCTAGGTTACCTAGAGGGCACTTGGAAAATCTAGGTTAATGAATGGGCACTTGGACAATGTAGGTTACCTCGCGGGCACTTAGACTATGTGGGTACCCTAGCGGGCATTTGCACTATCTAGGTTACCTAACGGGCATTTGGACTATGTAGGTTCCCTAGCGGGCACTTGGATTATGTAGGTTCCCTTCTTGCACTTGGACTATGTAGGTTTCTAGCGGGCATTTGGACTATGTAGGTTACCTAGCGGGCACTTGGGCTATGTAGGTTCCCTGCGGGCATTTGGACTATCTAGGTTACCTAACGGGCATTTGGACTACGTACGTTACTAGTGGGCATTTGGACTATGTAGGTTACCTAGCGGATACTTGGACTATGTAGGCTCCCCATCAGGGACTTGGACAATGTAGGTTAACTAGCGGGCACTTGGACTATCTAGGTTAACTAGAGGGCCCTTGGACTATGTAGGTTAACTAGCAGGCCCTTTGACGATCTAGGTTAGCAAAGGGGCACTTGGACTATGTAGGTTACCTAGCAGGCACTTGGACTGTCTAGGTTACCTAGCGGGCACTTGGACTATGCAGGTAACCTAGCGGGCACTTGGACTGTTTAAGTTACCTAGAGGGCACTTGGACTATAGGTTAACTAGCGGGCACTTGGACTATATAGGTTACCTAGCGGCCCTTAGATTATGTTGGTTACCTAACGCGACTTGGACTATCTAAGTTAACGAACGTGCACTTGGACTATGTAAGTAACCTAGCGGACACTTGGACAGTATAGGTTACCTAGCGGGCACTTGGACTATCTAGGTTACCAAACCGGAACTTGGAATATCTAGGTTACCTAGCGGGCACTTGGATTATGTAGGATCCCTATTGGACATTTGTACTACTTAGGTTAACTAGAGGGCACTTTGACTAGCTAGGTTAACTAGCGGGCACTTGGACTATCTAGGTCAACTAGCGGGCCATTGTACTGTGTAGGTTAACTAGCGGGCACTTGGCCTATCTAGGTTACCTAACGGGAACTTGGACTATGTAGGTTTACTAGCGGACCCTTGGACGATCTAGGATAACTAGCGGGCACTTGGACAATGCAGGTTCCCTTGCGGGCACTATGAATATGTAGCTTCCCTAGAGGGCCCTTGGACCATATAGGTTCCCTATGGGCACTTGGACTATCTAGGTGCCCTAATGGGCACTTGGAATACGTAGGTTCCCTTTCGGACACTTGGACTATGTAGGTTCCTCAGCGGGCACTTGGACTATGTAGGTTAACTAGCGGGCACTTGGACTATCTAGGTTACCTAGCGGGCACTTGGACTATGTAGGTTCCCTATCGGGCAGTTGGACTATGTAGGTTAACTAGCGGGCCCTTAGAATATCTAGGTTACCTAGCGGGCACTTGGACTATGTACATCCCCTAGCGGGCACTTGGACTATCTAGGTTAAATAGAGGGCCCTTGGACTCTTTAGGTTAACTAGCGGGCACTTGGACTATCTAGATTTACTAGCGGGCACTTGGACGATGCAGGTTCCCTAGCGGGCACTTGGACTATGGAGGTTACCTAGCGGGCACTTGGATTGTCTAGGTTACCTAACGGGCACTTGGACTATGTAGGTTAATTAGCGGGCACTTGGACTATCTAGGTTAACGAACCGGCACGTGGACTATGTAGGTAACCTAATGGGCACTTGGACTATCTAGGTTAGGTAACGGGCACTTGGACTATCTAGGTTACCTAGCGGGAACTTGGAATATGTAGGTTACCTAGCGGGCACTTGGACTATAGTTTAACTAGCGGGCACTTGGACTAGATAGGTTACCTAGCGGGCCCTTGGTCTATGTATGTTACCTAGCGCAACTTGGACTATCTAAGTTAACGAACGTGCACATGGACTATGTAGGTAACCTAGCGGGCACTTGGACAGTATAGGTTACCTAGCGGGCACTTGGACTATCTAGGTTAACGAATGGGCACTTGGACTATGTAGGTTACCTACCGGGCACTTGGACTATCTAGGTTAGTAAACCGGAACTTGGAATATCTAGGTTACCTAGCGGGCACTTGGACTATGTAGGTTACCTTGCGGGCACTTGGCCTATCTAGGTTACCTAACGGGAACTTGGACTATGTAGGTTTACTAGCGGACACTTGGACAATCTTGGTTAACTAGCGGGCACTTGGACAATGCAGGTTCCCTAGCGGGCACTATGAATATGTAGCTTCCCTAGAGGGCACTTGGACCATATAGGTTCCCTATGGGCACTTGGACTATCTGGGTTCCCTAACGGGCACTTGGAATATGAAGATTCCCTACCGGGCACTTGGACTATGTAGGTTCCTCATTGGGCACTTGGACTATGTAGGTTCCCTATCGGGCACTTGGACTATGTAGGTTAACTAGCGGGCCCTTCGACTATCTAGGTTACCTAGCGGGCACTTGGACTATCTAGGTTAACTAGCGGGCACTTGTACAATGCAGGTTCCCTAGCGGGCACTTTGACTATGTAGCTTCCCTAGAGGGCACTTGGACTATATAGGTTCCCTATGGTTACTTGGACTATCTAGGTGCCCTAACGGGCACTTGAAATACGTAGGTTCCCTTTCGGACACTTCGTCTATGTAGGTTCCTCAGCGGGCACTTGGACTATGTAGGTTAACTAGCGGGCACTTGGACTATCTAGGTTGTCCAGCGGGCACTTGGACTATGTACGTCCCCTAGCGGGCACTTGGACTATCGAGGTTAACTAGAGGGCCCTTGGACTATGTAGGTTATCTAGAGGGCACTTGGACTATCTAGGTTAACTAACGGACCTTGGACTATGTAGGTTAACTAGTGGGCACTTGGACGATCTATGTTAACTAGCGGGCACTTGGACTATCTAGGTTAACTAGCGGGAACTTAGACTCTCTATGTTAACTGGCGGGCACTTGGACGATGCAGGTTCCCTAGAGGGCACTTGGACTATGTAGGTTCCCTAACGGGCACTTGGACTATGTAGGTCCCTTAGCGGGCACTTGGACTATGTTGGTTCCCTATCGGGCAGTTGGACTCTGTGGGTACCCTAACGGGCATTTGGACTATGTAGGTTCCCTAGCGGTCACTTGGACTATGTCGGTCCCTTAGCGGGCACTTGGACTATGTTGGTTCCCTATCGGGCAGTTGGACTATGTGGGTACCCTAGCGGGCATTTGGACTATCTAGGTTACCTAGCAGGCACTTTGACTATCTAGGTTAACTAACGGGCACTTGGACTATGTAGGTTACCTAGCGGGCACTTGGACTATGTAGGTCCGTAGCGGGCACTTAGACTATGTAGGTTACCTAGCAGGCACTTGGACTGTCTAGGTTACCTAGCGGGCACTTGAACTATCTAGGTTAACGAACGGACACTTGGACTATGTAGGTTAGCTAACAGGAACTTGGACTATCTAGGTTAACGAACGGGCACTTGGACTATGGAGGTTACCTAGCGGGCACTTGGACTATCTAGGTTACCTAACGGGCACTTGGACTATGCAGGTAACCTAGTGGGCACTTGGACTGTTTAAGTTAACCAGCGGGCACTTGGACTGTGTAGGTTAACTAGCGGGCACTTGGACTATCTAGGTTACCTAACGGGCACCTGGACTATCTAGATTACCTAGTGGGCACTTGGATTCTAAAGGTTACCTAGCTGGCCCTTGGACTATGTAGGTTACCTAGCGGGCAATTGGACTATCTAGGTTAACGAACGGGCACGTGGACTATGTAGGTAACCTAATGGGCACTTGGACAATCTAGGTTAGGTAACGGGCACTTGGACTATCTAGGTTACCTAGCGGAAACATGGAATATGTAGGTTACCTAGAGGGCATTTGGACTATAGGCTAACTAGCGGGCACTTGGACTATATAGGTTACCTAGCGGCCCTTGGACTATGTTGGTTACCTACCGCGACTTGGACTATCTAAGTTAACGAAAGTGCACTAGGACTATGTAAGTAACCTAGCGGGCACTTGGACAGTATAGGTTAACTAGCAGGCACTTGGACTATCTAGGTTAACGAATGGGCACTTGTACTACGTAGGTTACCTAGCGGGCACTTGGACTATCTAGGTTAGCAAACCAGAACTTGGAATATCTAGGTTACCTAGCGGGCACTTGGACTATGTAGGATCCCTATCGGACATTTGTACTACTTAGGTTAACTAGCGGGCACTTTGACTATGTAGGTTACCTAGCGGGCACTTGGACTATCTAGGTTAGCAAACCGGAACTTGGAATATCTAGGTTACCTAGCGGGCACTTGGACTATGTAGGATCCCTATCGGACATTTGTACTACTTAGGTTAACTAGCGGGCACTTTGACTATCTAGGTTAACTAGCGGGCACTTGGACTATCTAGGTCAACTAGCGGGCCATTGTACTATGTAGGTTAACTAGCGGGCACTTGGCCTATCTAGGTTACCTAACGGGAACTTGGACTATGTAGGTTTACTAGCGGACCCTTGGACGATCTAGGTTAACTAGCGGGCACTTGGACAATGCAGGTTCCCTAGCGGGCACTATGAATATGTAGCTTCCCTAGAGGGAACTTGGACTATGTAGGTTCCCTATGGGTATTTGGACGATCTGGGGTCCCTAACGGGCACTTGGTATATGAAGATTCCCTATCGGGCACTTGGACTATGTAGGTTCCTCATTGGGCACTTGGACTATGTAGGTTCCCTATCGGGCACTTGGACTTTGTAGGTTAACTAGCGGGCCCTTAGACTATCTAGGTTACCTAGCGGGCACTTGGACTATCTAGGTTAACTAGAGGGCACTTGTACAATGCAGGTTCCATAGCGGGCACTTTGACTATGTAGCTTCCCTAGAGGGCACTTGGACGATATAGGTTCCCTATGGGCACTTGGACTATCTAGGTGCCCTAATGGGCACTTGGAATACGTAGGTTCCCTTTCGGACACTTGGACTATGTAGGTTCCTCAGCCGGTACTTGGACTATGTAGGTTCCCTAGCGGGCACTTGGACTATGTTCGTCCCTTAGCGTGCACTTGGACTATATAGGTTCCCTAACGGGCAGTTGGACTATGTAGGTTATCTAGCGGGCCCTTAGACTCTCTAGGTTACATAGCGGGCACTTGGACTATGTATGTCCCCTAGCGGGCACTTGGACTATCTAGTTTAACTAGAGGGCCCTTTGACTATGTAGGTTAACTAAGGGGCACTTGGAATATCTAGGTTAACTAGCGGACCTTGGACTATGTAGGTTAACTAGCGGGCACTTGGACGATCTAGGTTAAGTAGCGGGCACTTGGACTATCTAGGTTAACTAGCGGGCACTTGGACTATCTAGATTAACTAGCGGGCACTTCAACGATGCAGTTTCCCTAGCGGGCACTTGGACTATATAGGTAAATTAGTGGGCACTTGGACTATGGAGGTTACCTAGAAGGCAATTGGACTATGGAGTTTACCTAGCGGGCACTTGGACTATCTAGGTTAGCTAACGGGTACTTGGACTATCTAGGTTACCTAGCGGGCACTTGGACTATGTAGGTTACCTAGCGGGCACTTGAACTGTCTAAGGTACCTGCCGGCTCTTGGACTATGTAGGTTACCTAGCGGGCAATTGTACTATCTAGGTTAACGAACGGGCACGTGGACTATGTAGGTAACCTCACGGGCACTTGGACTATCTAGGTGAAGTAACGGGCACTTTGACTATCTAGGTTACCTAGCGGGAACTTGGAATATGTAGGTTACCTAGAGGACACTTGGACTATAGGTTACCTAGTGGCCCTTGGACTATGTAGGTTACCTAGCGCGACTTGGACTATCTAAGTTAACGAACGTGCACTTGGACTATGTAGGTAACCTAGCAGGCACTTGGACAGTATAGGTTACCTAGCGGGCACATGGACTATCTAGGTTAACGAATGGGCACTTGGACTATGTAGGTTACCTAGCGGGCACTTGGACTATCTAGGTTAGCAAACCGGAACTTGGAATATCTAGGTTACCTAGCGGGCACTTGGACTATGTAGGATCCCTATCGGACATTTGTACTACTTAGGTTAACTAGCGGGCACTTTGACTATCTAGGTTAACTAGCGGGCACTTGAACTATCTAGGTCAACTAGCGGGCCATTGTACTATGTAGGTTAACTAGCGGGCACTTGGCCTATCTAGGTTAACTAACGGGAACTTGGACTATGTAGGTTTACTAGCGGACACTTGGACGATCTAGGTTACCTAGTGGGCACTTGGACAATGCAGGTTCCCTAGCGGGCAGTATGAATATGTAGCTTCCCTAGAGGGCACTTGGACTATGTAGGTTCCCTATGGGCACTTGGACTATCTGGGTTCCCTAACGGGCACTTGGAATATGAAGATTCCCTATCGGGCACTTGGACTATGTAGGTTCCTCATTGGGCACTTGGACTATGTAGGTTCCCTATCGGGCACTTGGACTTTGTAGGTTAACTAGCAGGCCCTTGGACAATCTAGGTTACCTAGCGGGCACTTGGACTATCTAGGTTAACTAGAGGGCACTTGTACAATGCAGGTACCATAGCGGGCACTTTGACTATGTAAGTTCCCTAGAGGGCACTTGGACTATATAGGTTCCCTATGGGCACTTGGACTATCTAGGTGCCCTAATGGGCACTTGGAATACGTAGGTTCCCTTTCGGACACTTGGACTATGTAGGTTCCTCAGCGGGCACTTGGACTATGTAGGTTCCCTAGCGGGCACTTGGACTATGTTCGTCCCTTAGCGATCGCTTGGACTATGTAGGTTCCCTATCGGGCATTTGGACTATGTAGGTTAACTAGCGGGCCCTTAGACTATCTAGGTTACCTAGCGGGCACTTGGACTATGTACTTCCCCTAGTGGGCACTTGGACTATCTAGGTTAACTAGAGGACCCTTGGACTATGTAGGTTAACTAGCGGGCACTTGGAATATCTAGGTTAACTAGCGGACCTTGGACTATGTAGGTTAACTAGCGGGCACTTGGGCGATCTAGGTTAACTAGCGGGAACTTGGACGATCTAGGTTAACTAGCGGCCACTTGGACTATCTAGCTTAACTAGCGGGCACTTGGACTATCTAGATTAACTAGCGGGCACTTGGATGATGCAGGTTCCCTAGCGGGCACTTGGACTATATAGGTTAATTAGCGGGCACTTGGACTACGGAGGTTAACTATCGGGCACTTGGACTGTCTAGGTTACCTAAAAGCACTTGGACTATGTAGGTTAATTAGCGGGCACTTGGACTATGTAGGTAACCTAACGGGCACTTGGACTATCTAGGTTAGGTAACGGGCACTTGGACTACCTTGGTTACCTAGCGGGAACTTGGAATATGTAGGTTACCTAGCGGGCACTTGGACTATATTTTAAATAGCGGGCACTTGGACTATATAGGTTACCTAGCGGGCCTTTGGAATATGTAGGTTACCTAGCGCGACTTGGACTATCTAAGTTAACGAACGTGCACTTGGACTATGTACGTAACCTAGCGGGCTCTTGGACAGTATAGGTTACCTAGCGGGCACTTGGACTATCTAGGTTAACGAATGGGCACTTGAACTATGTAGGTTACCTAGCAGGCACTTGGACTATCTAGGTTAGCAAACCGGAACTTGGAATATCTAGGTTACCTAGCGGGCACTTGGACTATGTACGTTACCTTGCGGGCACTTGGCCTATCTAGGTTACCTAACGGGAACTTGGACTATGTAGGTTTACTAGCGGACACTTGGACGATCTTGGTTAACTAGCGGGCACTTGGACGATGCAGGTTCCCTAGCGGGCACTATGAATATGTAGCTTCCCTAGAGGGCACTTGGACCATATAGGTTCCCTATGGGCACTTGGACTATCTGGGTTCCCTAACGGGCACTTGGAATATGAAGATTCCCTATCGGGCACTTGGACTATGTAGGTTCCTCATTGGGCACTCGGACTATGTAGGTTCCCTATCGGGCACTTGGACTATGTAGGTTAACTAGCGGGCCCTTCGACTATCTAGGTTACCTAGTGGGCACTTGGACTATCTAGGTTAACTAGCGGGCACTTGTACAATGCAGGTTCCCTAGCGGGCACTTTGACTATGTAGCTTCCCTAGAGGGCACTTGGACGATATAGGTTCCCTATGGTTACTTGGACTATCTAGGTGCCCTAACGGGCACTTGGAATACGTAGGTTCCCTTTCGGACACTTGGACTATGTAGGTAATCTAGCGGGCACTTGGACTATCTAGGTTTCCCAGCGGGCACTTGGACTATGTACGTCCCCTAGCGGGCACTTGGACTATCGAGCTTAACTAGAGGGCCCTTGGACTATGTAGGTTAACTAGAGGGCACTTGGACTATCTAGGTTAACTAACGGACCTTGGAATATGTAGGTTAACTAGCGGGCACTTGGATGATCTATGTTAACTAGCGAGCACTTGGACTATCTAGGTTAACTAGCGGGCACATGGACGATGCAGGTTCCCTAGAGGGCACTTGGACTATGTAAGTTCCCTAACGGGCACTTGGACTATGTAGGTCCCTTAGCGGGCACTTGGACTATGTTGGTTCCCTATCGGGCAGTTGGACTATGTGGGTATCCTAGCGGGCATTTGGACTATCTAGGTTACCTAGAAGGCACTTTGACTATCTAGGTTAACTAACGGGCACTTGGACTATGTAGGTTCCCTAGCGGGCACTGGACTATGTAGGTTACCTAGCAGGCACTTGGACTGTCTAGGTTACCTAGCGGGCACTTGAACTATCTAGGTTAACGAACAGGCACTTGGACTATGTAGGTTAGCTAACAGGAACTTGGACTATCTAGGTTAACGAACGGGCACTTGTACTATGGAGGTTACCTAGCGGGCACTTGGACTATCTAGGTTAGCTAACGGGTACTTGGACTATCTAGGTTCCCTAGCGGGCACTTGGACTATGTAGGTTCCCTAGCAGGGCTTTGACTATGTAAGTTTTCTAACGGGCACTTGGACTATGTACGTTACTAGCGGTCATTTGGACTATGTAGGTTACCTAGCGGATACTTGGACGATGTAGGTTCCCCATCAGGGACTTGGACAATGTAGGTTAACTAGCGGGCACTTGGACTATCTAGGTTAACTAGCGGGCACTTGGACTATGTAGGTTACCTAGCGGGCACTTGGACTATGTAGGTTACCTAGCAGGCACTTGGACTGTCTAGGTTACCTAGCGGGCACTTGAACTATCTAGGTTAACGAACGGGCACTTGGACTATGTAGGTTAGCTAACAGGAACTTGGACTATCTAGGTTAACGAACGGGCACTTGGATTATGTAGGTTACCTAGCGGGCACTTGGACTATCTAGGTTAGCTAACGGGTACTTGGACTATCTAGGTTCCCTAGCGGGCACTTGGACTATGTAGGTTCCCTAGCAGGGCTTTGACTATGTAAGGTCTCTAACGGGCACTTGGATTATGTGGGTTCCCTAGCGGGCATTTGGACTATCTAGGTTACCTAACGGGCACTTGGACTATGTACGTTACTAGCGGGCATTTGGACTATGTAGGTTACCTAGCGGATACTTGGACTATGTAGGTTCCCCATCAGGGACTTGGACAATGTAGGTTAACTAGCGGGCCCTTGCACTATGTAGGTTAACTAGCGGGCTCTTGTACTATCTAGGTTAACGAACGGGCACGTGGACTAGGTAGGTAACCAAGCGGGCACTTGGACAGTCTAGGTTACCTAGAGGGCACTTGGAAAATCTAGGTTAATGAATCGGCTCTGGACTATGTAGGTTACCTCGCGGGCACTTAGACTATGTGGGTACCCTAGCGGGCATTTGGACTATCTAGGTTACCTAACGGGCATTTGGACTATGTAGGTTCCCTAGCGGGCACTTGGATTATGTAGGTTCCCTTCTTGCACTTGGACTATGTAGGTTTCTAGCGGGCATTTGGACTATCTAGGTTACCTAACGGGCATTTGGACTACGTACGTTACTAGTGGGCATTTGGACTATGTATGTTAACTAGCGGATACTTGGACTATGTAGGTTCCCCATCAGGGACTTGGACAATGTAGGTTAACTAGCGGACACTTGGACTATCTAGGTTAACTAGAGGGCCCTTGGACTATGTAGGTTAACTAGCGGGCCCTTTGACGATCTAGGTTAGCAAACGGGCACTTGGACTATGTAGGTTACCTAGCAGGCACTTGGACTGTGTAGGTTACCTAGCGGGCACTTGAACTATCTAGGTTAACGAACGGGCACTTGGACTATGTAGGTTAGCTAACAGGAACTTGGACTATCTAGGTTAACGAACGGGCACTTGGACTATGGAGGTTACCTAGCGGACACTTGGACTATCTAGGTTAGCTAACGGGTACTTGGACTATCTAGGTTACCTAGCGGGCACTTGGACTATGTAGGTTCCCTAGCAGGGCTTTGACTATGTAAGTTCTCTAACGGGCACTTGGACTATGTGGGTTCCCTAGCGGGCATTTGGACTATCTAGGTTACCTAACGGGCACTTGGACTATGTACGTTACTAGAGGGCATTTGGACGTTACCTAGCGGATACTTGGACTATGTAGGTTCCCCATCAGGGACTTGGACAATGTAGGTTAACTAGCGGACACTTGGACGATCTAGGTTAACTAGCGGGCACTTGGACAATGCAGGTTCCCTAGCGGGCACTATGAATATGTAGCTTCCCTAGAGGGAACTTGGACTATATAGGTTCCCTATGGGCACTTGGACAATCTGGGTTCCCTAACGGGCACTTGGAATATGAAGATTCCCTATCGGGCACTTGGACTATGTAGGTTCCTCATTGGGCACTTGGACTACGTAGGTTAACTAGCGGGCCCTTGGACTATCTAGGTTACCTAGCGGGCACTTGGACTATCTAGGTTAACTAGAGGGCACTTGTACAATGCAGGTTCCCTAGCGGGCACTTTGACTATGTAGGTTCCCTAGAGGGCACTTGGACTATATAGGTTCCCTATGGGCACTTGGACTATCTAGGTGCCCTAATGGGCACTTGGAATACGTAGGTTCCCTTTCGGACACTTGGACTATGTAGGTTCCTCAGCGGGCACTTGGACTATGTAGGTTAACTAGCGGGCACTTGGACTATCTAGGTTACCTAGCGGGCACTTGGACTATGTAGGTTCCCTAGCGGGCACTTGGACTATGTTCGTCCCTTAGCGGACACTTGGACTATGTAGGTTCCCTATCGGGCAGTTTGACTATGTAGGTTAACTAGCGGGCCCTTAGACTATCTAGGTTACCTAGCGTGCACTTGGACTATGTACGTCCCCTAGCGGGCACTTGGACTATCTAGGTTAAATAGAGGGCCCTTGGACTATGAAGGTTAACTAGCGGGCACTTGGAATATCTAGGTTAACTAGCGGACCTTGGACTATGTAGGTTAACTAGCGGGCACTTGGACGATCTAGGTTAACTAGCGGCCACTTGGACTATCTAGCTTAACTAGCGGGCACTTGGACTATCTAGATTAACTAGCGGGCACTTGGACGATGCAGGTTCCCTAGCGGGCACTTGGACTATATAGGTTGATTAGCGGGCACTTGGACTATGGAGGTTACCTAGCGGGCACTTGGACTGTCTAGGTTACCTAATGGGCACTTGGACTATGTAGGTTAATTAGCGGGCACTTGGACTATGTAGGTTACCTAGCGGGCACTTTGACTATCTAGGTTAACCAACCGGCACGTGGACTATGTAGGTAACCTAACGGGCACTTGGACTATGTAGGTTAGGTAACGGGCACTTGGATTATCTAGGTTACCTAGCGAGAACTTGGAATATGTAGGTTACCTAGCGGGCACTTGGACTATAGTTTAACTAGCGGGCACTTGGACTATATAGGTTACCTAGCGGGCCCTTGGACTATATAGGTTACCTAGCGCGACTTGGACTATCTAAGTTAACGAACGTGCACTTGGACTATGTAGGTAACCTAGCGGGCACTTGGACAGTATAGGTTACCTAGCGGGCACTTGGACTATCTAGGTTAACGAATGGGCACTTGGACCATGTAGGTTACCTAGCGGGCACTTGGACTATCAAGGTTAGTAAACTGGAACTTGGAATATCTAGGTTACCTAGCGGGCACTTGGACTATGTAGGTTACCTTGCGGGCACTTGGCCTATCTAGGTTACCTAACGGGAACTTGGACTATGTAGGTTTACTAGTGGTCACTTGGACAATCTTGGTTAACGAGCGGGCACTTGGACAATGCAGGTTCCCTAGCGGGCACTATGAATATGTAGCTTCCCTAGAGGGCACTTGGACCATATAGGTTCCCTATGGGCACTTGGACTATCTGGTTTCCCTAACGGGCACTTGGAATATGAAGTTTCCCTATCGGGCACGTGGACTATGTAGGTTCCTCATTGGGCACTTGGACTATGTAGGTTACCTATCGGGCACTTGGACTATGTAGGTTAACTAGCGGGCCCTTTGACGATCTAGGTTAGCAAACGGGCACTTGGACTATGTAGGTTACCTAGCAGGCACTTGGACTGTCTAGGTTACCTAGCGGGCACTTGAACTATCTAGGTTAACGAACGGGCACTTGGACTATGTAGGTTAGCTAACAGGAACTTGGACTATCTAGGTTAACGAACGGGCACTTGGACTATGGAGGTTACCTAGCGGGCACTTGGACTATGGAGGTTACCTAGCGGGCACTTGGACTATCTAGTTTAGCTAACGGGTACTTGGACTATCTAGGTTACCTAGCGGGCACTTGGACTATGTAGGTTCCCTAGCAGGGCTTTGACTATGTAAGTTCTCTAACGGGCACTTGGACTATGTGGGTTCCCTAGCGGGCATTTGGACTATCTAGGTTACCTAACGGGCACTTGGACTATGTACGTTACTAGCGGGCATTTGGACTATGTAGGTTACCTAGCGGATACTTGGACTATGTAGGTTCCCCATCGGGGACTTGGACAATGTAGGTTAACTAGCGGGCACTTGGACTATCTAGGTTAACTAGCGGGCCCTTGGACTATGTAGGTTAACTAGCCTGCTCTTGTACTATCTAGGTTAACGAACGGGCACGTGGACTATGTAGGTAACCAAGCAGGCAATTGGACAGTCTAGGTTACCAGAGGGCACTTGGAAAATCTAGGTTAATGAATGGGCACTTGGACAATGTAGGTTACCTCGCGGGCACTTAGACTATGTGGGTACCCTAGCGGGCATTTGGACTATCTAGGTTACCTAACGGGCATTTGGACTATGTAGGTTCCCTAGCGGGAACTTGTATTACGTAGGTTCCCTTCTTGCACTTGGACTATGTAGGTTTCTAGCGGGCATTTGGACTATGTAGGTTACCTAGCGGGCACTTGGGCTATGTAGGTTCCCTAGCGGGCATTTGGACTATCTAGGTTAACTAACGGGCATTTGGACTACGTACGTTACTAGTGGGCATTTGGACTATGTAGGTTACCTAGCGGATACTTGGACTATGTACGTTCCCCATCAGGGACTTGGACAATGTAGGTTAACTAGCGGACACTTGGACTATCTAGGTTAACTAGAGGGCCCTTGGACTATGTAGGTTAACTAGCGGGCCCTTTGACGATCTAGGTTAGCAAACGGGCACTTGGACTATGTAGGTTACCTAGCAGGCACTTGGACTGTCTAGGTTACCTAGCGGGCACTTTGACTATGTAGCTTCCCTAGAGGGCACTTGGACGATATAGGTTCCCTATGGTTACTTGGACTATCTAGGTGCCCTAACGGGCACTTGGAATACGTAGGTTCCCTTTCGGACACTTGGACTATGTAGGTTCCTCAGCGGGCACTTGGACTATGTAGGTAATCTAGCGGGCACTTGGACTATCTAGGTTGCCCAGCGGGCACTTGGACTATGTACGTCCCCTAGCGGGCACTTGGACTATCGAGGTTAACTAGAGGGCCCTTGGACTATGTAGGTTAACTAGAGGGCACTTGGACTATCTAGGTTAACTAACGGACCTTGGACTATGTAGGTTAACTAGCGGGCACTTGGATGATCTATGTTAACTAGCGAGCACTTGGACTATCTAGGTTAACTAGCGGGCACATGGACGATGCAGGTTCCCTAGAGGGCACTTGGACTATGTAAGTTCCCTAACGGGCACTTGGACTATGTAGGTCCCTTAGCGGGCACTTGGACTATGTTGGTTCCCTATCGGGCAGTTGGACTATGTGGGTATCCTAGCGGGCATTTGGACTATCTAGGTTACCTAGAAGGCACTTTGACTATCTAGGTTAACTAACGGGCACTTGGACTATGTAGGTTCCCTAGCGGGCACTGGACTATGTAGGTTACCTAGCAGGCACTTGGACTGTCTAGGTTACCTAGCGGGCACTTGAACTATCTAGGTTAACGAACAGGCACTTGGACTATGTAGGTTAGCTAACAGGAACTTGGACTATCTAGGTTAACGAACGGGCACTTGTACTATGGAGGTTACCTAGCGGGCACTTGGACTATCTAGGTTAGCTAACGGGTACTTGGACTATCTAGGTTCCCTAGCGGGCACTTGGACTATGTAGGTTCCCTAGCAGGGCTTTAACTATGTAAGTTCTCTAACGGGCACTTGGACTATGTACGTTACTAGCGGTCATTTGGACTATGTAGGTTACCTAGCGGATACTTGGACTATGTAGGTTCCCCATCAGGGACTTGGACAATGTAGGTTAACTAGCGGGCACTTGGACTATCTAGGTTAACTAGCGGGCACTTGGACTATGTAGGTTACCTAGCGGGCACTTGGACTATGTAGGTTACCTAGCAGGCACTTGGACTGTCTAGGTTACCTAGCGGGCACTTGAACTATCTAGGTTAACGAACGGGCACTTGGACTATGTAGGTTAGCTAACAGGAACTTGGACTATCTAGGTTAACGAACGGGCACTTGGATTATGTAGGTTACCTAGCGGGCACTTGGACTATCTAGGTTAGCTAACGGGTACTTGGACTATCTAGGTTCCCTAGCGGGCACTTGGACTATGTAGGTTCCCTAGCAGGGCTTTGACTATGTAAGGTCTCTAACGGGCACTTGGATTATGTGGGTTCCCTAGCGGGCATTTGGACTATCTAGGTTACCTAACGGGCACTTGGACTATGTACGTTACTAGCGGGCATTTGGACTATGTAGGTTACCTAGCGGATACTTGGACTATGTAGGTTCCCCATCAGGGACTTGGACAATGTAGGTTAACTAGCGGGCACTTGGACTATCTAGGTTAACTAGCGGGCCCTTGCACTATGTAGGTTAACTAGCGGGCTCTTGTACTATCTAGGTTAACGAACGGGCACGTGGACTAGGTAGGTAACCAAGCGGGCACTTGGACAGTCTAGGTTACCTAGAGGGCACTTGGAAAATCTAGGTTAATGAATCGGCTCTGGACTATGTAGGTTACCTCGCGGGCACTTAGACTATGTGGGTACCCTAGCGGGCATTTGGACTATCTAGGTTACCTAACGGGCATTTGGACTATGTAGGTTCCCTAGCGGGCACTTGGATTATGTAGGTTCCCTTCTTGCACTTGGACTATGTAGGTTTCTAGCGGGCATTTGGACTATCTAGGTTACCTAACGGGCATTTGGACTACGTACGTTACTAGTGGGCATTTGGACTATGTATGTTAACTAGCGGATACTTGGACTATGTAGGTTCCCCATCAGGGACTTGGACAATGTAGGTTAACTAGCGGACACTTGGACTATCTAGGTTAACTAGAGGGCCCTTGGACTATGTAGGTTAACTAGCGGGCCCTTTGACGATCTAGGTTAGCAAACGGGCACTTGGACTATGTAGGTTACCTAGCAGGCACTTGGACTGTGTAGGTTACCTAGCGGGCACTTGAACTATCTAGGTTAACGAACGGGCACTTGGACTATGTAGGTTAGCTAACAGGAACTTGGACTATCTAGGTTAACGAACGGGCACTTGGACTATGGAGGTTACCTAGCGGACACTTGGACTATCTAGGTTAGCTAACGGGTACTTGGACTATCTAGGTTACCTAGCGGGCACTTGGACTATGTAGGTTCCCTAGCAGGGCTTTGACTATGTAAGTTCTCTAACGGGCACTTGGACTATGTGGGTTCCCTAGCGGGCATTTGGACTATCTAGGTTACCTAACGGGCACTTGGACTATGTACGTTACTAGAGGGCATTTGGACGTTACCTAGCGGATACTTGGACTATGTAGGTTCCCCATCAGGGACTTGGACAATGTAGGTTAACTAGCGGACACTTGGACGATCTAGGTTAACTAGCGGGCACTTGGACAATGCAGGTTCCCTAGCGGGCACTATGAATATGTAGCTTCCCTAGAGGGAACTTGGACTATATAGGTTCCCTATGGGCACTTGGACAATCTGGGTTCCCTAACGGGCACTTGGAATATGAAGATTCCCTATCGGGCACTTGGACTATGTAGGTTCCTCATTGGGCACTTGGACTACGTAGGTTAACTAGCGGGCCCTTGGACTATCTAGGTTACCTAGCGGGCACTTGGACTATCTAGGTTAACTAGAGGGCACTTGTACAATGCAGGTTCCCTAGCGGGCACTTTGACTATGTAGGTTCCCTAGAGGGCACTTGGACTATATAGGTTCCCTATGGGCACTTGGACTATCTAGGTGCCCTAATGGGCACTTGGAATACGTAGGTTCCCTTTCGGACACTTGGACTATGTAGGTTCCTCAGCGGGCACTTGGACTATGTAGGTTAACTAGCGGGCACTTGGACTATCTAGGTTACCTAGCGGGCACTTGGACTATGTAGGTTCCCTAGCGGGCACTTGGACTATGTTCGTCCCTTAGCGGACACTTGGACTATGTAGGTTCCCTATCGGGCAGTTTGACTATGTAGGTTAACTAGCGGGCCCTTAGACTATCTAGGTTACCTAGCGTGCACTTGGACTATGTACGTCCCCTAGCGGGCACTTGGACTATCTAGGTTAAATAGAGGGCCCTTGGACTATGAAGGTTAACTAGTGGGCACTTGGAATATCTAGGTTAACTAGCGGACCTTGGACTATGTAGGTTAAGTAGCGGGCACTTGGACGATCTAGGTTAACTAGCGGCCACTTGTACTATCTAGCTTAACTAGCGGGCACTTGGACTATCTAGATTAACTAGCGGGCACTTGGACGATGCAGGTTCCCTAGCGGGCACTTGGACTATATAGGTTGATTAGCGGGCACTTGGACTATGGAGGTTACCTAGCGGGCACTTGGACTGTCTAGGTTACCTAATGGGCACTTGGACTATGTAGGTTAATTAGCGGGCACTTGGACTATGTAGGTTACCTAGCGGGCACTTTGACTATCTAGGTTAACCAACCGGCACGTGGACTATGTAGGTAACCTAACGGGCACTTGGACTATGTAGGTTAGGTAACGGGCACTTGGACTATCTAGGTTACCTAGCGAGAACTTGGAATATGTAGGTTACCTAGCGGGCACTTGGACTATAGTTTAACTAGCGGGCACTTGGACTATATAGGTTACCTAGCGGGCCCTTGGACTATATAGGTTACCTAGCGCGACTTGGACTATCTAAGTTAACGAACGTGCACTTGGACTATGTAGGTAACCTAGCGGGCACTTGGACAGTATAGGTTACCTAGCGGGCACTTGGACTATCTAGGTTAACGAATGGGCACTTGGACTATGTAGGTTACCTAGCGGGCACTTGGACTATCAAGGTTAGTAAACTGGAACTTGGAATATCTAGGTTACCTAGCGGGCACTTGGACTATGTAGGTTACCTTGCGGGCACTTGGCCTATCTAGGTTACCTAACGGGAACTTGGACTATGTAGGTTTACTAGCAGACACTTGGACAATCTTGGTTAACTAGCGGGCACTTGGACAATGCAGGTTCCCTAGCGGGCACTATGAATATGTAGCTTCCCTAGAGGGCACTTGGACCATATAGGTTCCCTATGGGCACTTGGACTATCTGGTTTCCCTAACGGGCACTTGGAATATGAAGTTTCCCTATCAGGCACGTGGACTATGTAGGTTCCTCATTGGGCACTTGGACTATGTAGGTTACCTATCGGGCACTTGGACTATGTAGGTTAACTAGCGGGCCCTTTGACGATCTAGGTTAGCAAACGGGCACTTGGACTATGTAGGTTACCTAGCAGGCACTTGGACTGTCTAGGTTACCTAGCGGGCACTTGAACTATCTAGGTTAACGAACGGGCACTTGGACTATGTAGGTTAGCTAACAGGAACTTGGACTATCTAGGTTAACGAACGGGCACTTGGACTATGGAGGTTACCTAGCGGGCACTTGGACTATGGAGGTTACCTAGCGGGCACTTGGACTATCTAGTTTAGCTAACGGGTACTTGGACTATCTAGGTTACCTAGCGGGCACTTGGACTATGTAGGTTCCCTAGCAGGGCTTTGACTATGTAAGTTCTCTAACGGGCACTTGGACTATGTGGGTTCCCTAGCGGGCATTTGGACTATCTAGGTTACCTAACGGGCACTTGGACTATGTACGTTACTAGCGGGCATTTGGACTATGTAGGTTACCTAGCGGATACTTGGACTATGTAGGTTCCCCATCGGGGACTTGGACAATGTAGGTTAACTAGCGGGCACTTGGACTATCTAGGTTAACTAGCGGGCCCTTGGACTATGTAGGTTAACTAGCCTGCTCTTGTACTATCTAGGTTAACGAACGGGCACGTGGACTATGTAGGTAACCAAGCAGGCAATTGGACAGTCTAGGTTACCAGAGGGCACTTGGAAAATCTAGGTTAATGAATGGGCACTTGGACAATGTAGGTTACCTCGCGGGCACTTAGACTATGTGGGTACCCTAGCGGGCATTTGGACTATCTAGGTTACCTAACGGGCATTTGGACTATGTAGGTTCCCTAGCGGGAACTTGTATTACGTAGGTTCCCTTCTTGCACTTGGACTATGTAGGTTTCTAGCGGGCATTTGGACTATGTAGGTTACCTAGCGGGCACTTGGGCTATGTAGGTTCCCTAGCGGGCATTTGGACTATCTAGGTTACCTAACGGGCATTTGGACTACGTACGTTACTAGTGGGCATTTGGACTATGTAGGTTACCTAGCGGATACTTGGACTATGTACGTTCCCCATCAGGGACTTGGACAATGTAGGTTAACTAGCGGACACTTGGACTATCTAGGTTAACTAGAGGGCCCTTGGACTATGTAGGTTAACTAGCGGGCCCTTTGACGATCTAGGTTAGCAAACGGGCACTTGGACTATGTAGGTTACCTAGCAGGCACTTGGACTGTCTAGGTTACCTAGCGGGCACTTTGACTATGTAGCTTCCCTAGAGGGCACTTGGACGATATAGGTTCCCTATGGTTACTTGGACTATCTAGGTGCCCTAACGGGCACTTGGAATACGTAGGTTCCCTTTCGGACACTTGGACTATGTAGGTTCCTCAGCGGGCACTTGGACTATGTAGGTAATCTAGCGGGCACTTGGACTATCTAGGTTGCCCAGCGGGCACTTGGACTATGTACGTCCCCTAGCGGGCACTTGGACTATCGAGGTTAACTAGAGGGCCCTTGGACTATGTAGGTTAACTAGAGGGCACTTGGACTATCTAGGTTAACTAACGGACCTTGGACTATGTAGGTTAACTAGCGGGCACTTGGATGATCTATGTTAACTAGCGAGCACTTGGACAATCTAGGTTAACTAGCGGGCACATGGACGATGCAGGTTCCCTAGAGGGCACTTGGACTATGTAAGTTCCCTAACGGGCACTTGGACTATGTAGGTCCCTTAGCGGGCACTTGGACTATGTTGGTTCCCTATCGGGCAGTTGGACTATGTGGGTATCCTAGCGGGCATTTGGACTATCTAGGTTACCTAGAAGGCACTTTGACTATCTAGGTTAACTAACGGGCACTTGGACTATGTAGGTTCCCTAGCGGGCACTGGACTATGTAGGTTACCTAGCAGGCACTTGGACTGTCTAGGTTACCTAGCGGGCACTTGAACTATCTAGGTTAACGAACAGGCACTTGGACTATGTAGGTTAGCTAACAGGAACTTGGACTATCTAGGTTAACGAACGGGCACTTGTACTATGGAGGTTACCTAGCGGGCACTTGGACTATCTAGGTTAGCTAACGGGTACTTGGACTATCTAGGTTCCCTAGCGGGCACTTGGACTATGTAGGTTCCCTAGCAGGGCTTTGACTATGTAAGTTCTCTAACGGGCACTTGGACTATGTACGTTACTAGCGGTCATTTGGACTATGTAGGTTACCTAGCGGATATTTGGACTATGTAGGTTCCCCATCAGGGACTTGGACAATGTAGGTTAACTAGCGGGCACTTGGACTATCTAGGTTAACTAGCGGGCACTTGGACTATGTAGGTTACCTAGCGGGCACTTGGACTATGTAGGTTACCTAGCAGGCACTTGGACTGTCTAGGTTACCTAGCGGGCACTTGAACTATCTAGGTTAACGAACGGGCACTTGGAATATGTAGGTTAGCTAACAGGAACTTGGACTATCTAGGTTAACGAACGGGCACTTGGATTATGTAGGTTACCTAGCGGGCACTTGGACTATCTAGGTTAGCTAACGGGTACTTGGACTATCTAGGTTCCCTAGCGGGCACTTGGACTATGTAGGTTCCCTAGCAGGGCTTTGACTATGTAAGGTCTCTAACGGGCACTTGGATTATGTGGGTTCCCTAGCGGGCATTTGGACTATCTAGGTTACCTAACGGGCACTTGGACTATGTACGTTACTAGCGGGCATTTGGACTATGTAGGTTACCTAGCGGATACTTGGACTATGTAGGTTCCCCATCAGGGACTTGGACAATGTAGGTTAACTAGCGGGCACTTGGACTATCTAGGTTAACTAGCGGGCCCTTGCACTATGTAGGTTAACTAGCGGGCTCTTGTACTATCTAGGTTAACGAACGGGCACGTGGACTAGGTAGGTAACCAAGCGGGCACTTGGACAGTCTAGGTTACCTAGAGGGCACTTGGAAAATCTAGGTTAATGAATCGGCTCTGGACTATGTAGGTTACCTCGCGGGCACTTAGACTATGTGGGTACCCTAGCGGGCATTTGGACTATCTAGGTTACCTAACGGGCATTTGGACTATGTAGGTTCCCTAGCGGGCACTTGGATTATGTAGGTTCCCTTCTTGCACTTGGACTATGTAGGTTTCTAGCGGGCATTTGGACTATCTAGGTTACCTAACGGGCATTTGGACTACGTACGTTACTAGTGGGCATTTGGACTATGTATGTTAACTAGCGGATACTTGGACTATGTAGGTTCCCCATCAGGGACTTGGACAATGTAGGTTAACTAGCGGACACTTGGACTATCTAGGTTAACTAGAGGGCCCTTGGACTATGTAGGTTAACTAGCGGGCCCTTTGACGATCTAGGTTAGCAAACGGGCACTTGGACTATGTAGGTTACCTAGCAGGCACTTGGACTGTGTAGGTTACCTAGCGGGCACTTGAACTATCTAGGTTAACGAACGGGCACTTGGACTATGTAGGTTAGCTAACAGGAACTTGGACTATCTAGGTTAACGAACGGGCACTTGGACTATGGAGGTTACCTAGCGGACACTTGGACTATCTAGGTTAGCTAACGGGTACTTGGACTATCTAGGTTACCTAGCGGGCACTTGGACTATGTAGGTTCCCTAGCAGGGCTTTGACTATGTAAGTTCTCTAACGGGCACTTGGACTATGTGGGTTCCCTAGCGGGCATTTGGACTATCTAGGTTACCTAACGGGCACTTGGACTATGTACGTTACTAGAGGGTATTTGGACGTTACCTAGCGGATACTTGGACTATGTAGGTTCCCCATCAGGGACTTGGACAATGTAGGTTAACTAGCGGACACTTGGACGATCTAGGTTAACTAGCGGGCACTTGGACAATGCAGGTTCCCTAGCGGGCACTATGAATATGTAGCATCCCTAGAGGGAACTTGGACTATATAGGTTCCCTATGGGCACTTGGACAATCTGGGTTCCCTAACGGGCACTTGGAATATGAAGATTCCCTATCGGGCACTTGGACTATGTAGGTTCCTCATTGGGCACTTGGACTACGTAGGTTAACTAGCGGGCCCTTGGACTATCTAGGTTACCTAGCGGGCACTTGGACTATCTAGGTTAACTAGAGGGCACTTGTACAATGCAGGTTCCCTAGCGGGCACTTTGACTATGTAGGTTCCCTAGAGGGCACTTGGACTATATAGGTTCCCTATGGGCACTTGGATTATCTAGGTGCCCTAATGGGCACTTGGAATACGTAGGTTCCCTTTCGGACACTTGGACTATGTAGGTTCCTCAGCGGGCACTTGGACTATGTAGGTTAACTAGCGGGCACTTGGACTATCTAGGTTACCTAGCGGGCACTTGGACTATGTAGGTTCCCTAGCGGGCACTTGGACTATGTTCGTCCCTTAGCGGACACTTGGACTATGTAGGTTCCCTATCGGGCAGTTTGACTATGTAGGTTAACTAGCGGGCCCTTAGACTATCTAGGTTACCTAGCGTGCACTTGGACTATGTACGTCCCCTAGCGGGCACTTGGACTATCTAGGTTAAATAGAGGGCCCTTGGACTATGAAGGTTAACTAGCGGGCACTTGGAATATCTAGGTTAACTAGCGGACCTTGGACTATGTAGGTTAACTAGCGGGCACTTGGACGATCTAGGTTAACTAGCGGCCACTTGGACTATCTAGCTTAACTAGCGGGCACTTGGACTATCTAGATTAACTAGCGGGCACTTGGACGATGCAGGTTCCCTAGCGGGCACTTGGACTATATAGGTTGATTAGCGGGCACTTGGACTATGGAGGTTACCTAGCGGGCACTTGGACTGTCTAGGTTACCTAATGGGCACTTGGACTATGTAGGTTAATTAGCGGGCACTTGGACTATGTAGGTTACCTAGCGGGCACTTTGACTATCTAGGTTAACCAACCGGCACGTGGACTATGTAGGTAACCTAACGGGCACTTGGACTATGTAGGTTAGGTAACGGGCACTTGGACTATCTAGGTTACCTAGCGAGAACTTGGAATATGTAGGTTACCTAGCGGGCACTTGGACTATAGTTTAACTAGCGGGCACTTGGACTATCTAGGTTACCTAACGGGCACCTGGACTATCTAGATTACCTAGCGGGCACATGGATTCTAAAGGTTACCTAGCCGGCCCTTGGACTATGGAGGTTACCTAGCGGGCAATTTGACGATCTAGGTTAACGAACGGGCACGTGGACTATATAGTTAACCTAACGGGCACTTGGACTATCTAGGTTACCTAGCGGGCACTTGGACTATGTAGGTACCCTAGCAGGGCTTTGACTATGTAAGTTCTCTAACGGGCACTTGGACTATGTGGGTTGCCTAGCGGGCATTTGGACTATCTAGGTTACCTAACGGGCCCTTGGACTATGTTGGTTACCTACCGCGACTTGGACTATCTAAGTTAACGAATGGGCACTTGAACTACGTAGGTTACCTTGCGGGCACTTGGACTATCTAGGTTAGCAAACCGGAACTTGGAATATCTAGGTTACCTAGCGGGCACTTGGACTATGTAGGATCCCTATCGGACATTTGTACTACTTAGGTTAACTAGCGGGCCCTTTGACTATGTAGGTTAACTAGCGGGCACTTGGACTATCTAGGTCAACTAGCGGGCCATTGTACTATGTAGGTTAACTAGCGGGCACTTGGCCTATCTAGGTTACCTAACGGGAACTTGGACTAAGTAGGTTTACTAGCGGACACTTGGACGATCTAGGTTAACTAGCGGGCACTTGGACAATGCAGGTTCCCTAGCGGGCACTATGAATATGTAGCTTCCACAGAGGGAACTTGGACTATATAGGTTCCCTATGGGCACTTGGACAATCTGGATTCCCTAACGGGCACTTGGAATATGAAGATTCCCTATCGGGCACTTGGACTATGTAGGTTCCTCATTGGGCACTTGGACTATGTAGGTTAACTAGCGGGCCCTTGGACTATCTAGGTTACCTAGCGGGCACTTGGACTATCTAGGTTAACTAGAGGGCACTTGTACAATGCAGGTTCCCTAGCGGGCACTTTGACTATGTAGGTTCCCTAGAGGGCACTTGGACTATCTAGGTGCCCTAATGGGCAGTTGGAATACGTAGGTTCCCTTTTGGACACTTGGACTATGTAGGTTCCTCAGCGGGCACTTGGACTATGTAGGTTAACTAGCGGGCACTTGGACTATCTAGGTTACCTAGCGGGCACTTGGACTATGTAGGTTCCCTAGCGGGCACTTGGACTATCTAGGTTACCTAGCAGGCACTTGGACTATGTAGGTTCCCTAGCGGGCCCTTGGACTGTGTTCGTAACCTTAGCGGGCACTTGGACTATGTAGGTTCCCTATCAGGCAGTTGGACTATGTAGGTTAACTAGCGGGCCCTTAGACTATCTAGGTTACCTAGCGGGCACTTGGACTATGTACGTCCCCTAGCGGGCACTTGGACTATCTAGGTTAAATAGAGGGCCCTTGGACTATGTAGGTTAACTAGCGGGCACTTGGAATATCTAGGTTAACTAGCGGACCTTGGACTATGTAGGTTAACTAGCGGGCACTTGGACGATCTAGGTTAACTAGCGGCCACTTGTACTATCTAGCTTAACTAGCGGGCACTTGGACTATCTAGATTAACTAGCGGGCACTTGGACGATGCAGGTTCCCTAGCGGGCACATGGACTATATAGGTTTATTAGCGGGCACTTGGACTATGGAGGTTACCTAGCGGGCACTTGGACTGTCTAGGTTACCTAACGGGCACTTGGACTATGTAGGTTACCTAGCGGGCACTTGGACTATCTAGGTTAGCTAACGGGTACTTGGACTATCTAGGTTCCCTAGCGGGCACTTGGACTATGTAGGTTCCCTAGCAGGGCTTTGACTATGTAAGGTCTCTAACGGGCACTTGGATTATGTGGGTTCCCTAGCGGGCATTTGGACTATCTAGGTTACCTAACGGGCACTTGGACTATGTACGTTACTAGCGGGCATTTGGACTATGTAGGTTACCTAGCGGATACTTGGACTATGTAGGTTCCCCATCAGGGACTTGGACAATGTAGGTTAACTAGCGGGCACTTGGACTATCTAGGTTAACTAGCGGGCCCTTGCACTATGTAGGTTAACTAGCGGGCTCTTGTACTATCTAGGTTAACGAACGGGCACGTGGACTAGGTAGGTAACCAAGCGGGCACTTGGACAGTCTAGGTTACCTAGAGGGCACTTGGAAAATCTAGGTTAATGAATCGGCTCTGGACTATGTAGGTTACCTCGCGGGCACTTAGACTATGTGGGTACCCTAGCGGGCATTTGGACTATCTAGGTTACCTAACGGGCATTTGGACTATGTAGGTTCCCTAGCGGGCACTTGGATTATGTAGGTTCCCTTCTTGCACTTGGACTATGTAGGTTTCTAGCGGGCATTTGGACTATCTAGGTTACCTAACGGGCATTTGGACTACGTACGTTACTAGTGGGCATTTGGACTATGTATGTTAACTAGCGGATACTTGGACTATGTAGGTTCCCCATCAGGGACTTGGACAATGTAGGTTAACTAGCGGACACTTGGACTATCTAGGTTAACTAGAGGGCCCTTGGACTATGTAGGTTAACTAGCGGGCCCTTTGACGATCTAGGTTAGCAAACGGGCACTTGGACTATGTAGGTTACCTAGCAGGCACTTGGACTGTGTAGGTTACCTAGCGGGCACTTGAACTATCTAGGTTAACGAACGGGCACTTGGACTATGTAGGTTAGCTAACAGGAACTTGGACTATCTAGGTTAACGAACGGGCACTTGGACTATGGAGGTTACCTAGCGGACACTTGGACTATCTAGGTTAGCTAACGGGTACTTGGACTATCTAGGTTACCTAGCGGGCACTTGGACTATGTAGGTTCCCTAGCAGGGCTTTGACTATGTAAGTTCTCTAACGGGCACTTGGACTATGTGGGTTCCCTAGCGGGCATTTGGACTATCTAGGTTACCTAACGGGCACTTGGACTATGTACGTTACTAGAGGGTATTTGGACGTTACCTAGCGGATACTTGGACTATGTAGGTTCCCCATCAGGGACTTGGACAATGTAGGTTAACTAGCGGACACTTGGACGATCTAGGTTAACTAGCGGGCACTTGGACAATGCAGGTTCCCTAGCGGGCACTATGAATATGTAGCATCCCTAGAGGGAACTTGGACTATATAGGTTCCCTATGGGCACTTGGACAATCTGGGTTCCCTAACGGGCACTTGGAATATGAAGATTCCCTATCGGGCACTTGGACTATGTAGGTTCCTCATTGGTCACTTGGACTACGTAGGTTAACTAGCGGGCCCTTGGACTATCTAGGTTACCTAGCGGGCACTTGGACTATCTAGGTTAACTAGAGGGCACTTGTACAATGCAGGTTCCCTAGCGGGCACTTTGACTATGTAGGTTCCCTAGAGGGCACTTGGACTATATAGGTTCCCTATGGGCACTTGGACTATCTAGGTGCCCTAATGGGCACTTGGAATACGTAGGTTCCCTTTCGGACACTTGGACTATGTAGGTTCCTCAGCGGGCACTTGGACTATGTAGGTTAACTAGCGGGCACTTGGACTATCTAGGTTACCTAGCGGGCACTTGGACTATGTAGGTTCCCTAGCGGGCACTTGGACTATGTTCGTCCCTTAGCGGACACTTGGACTATGTAGGTTCCCTATCGGGCAGTTTGACTATGTAGGTTAACTAGCGGGCCCTTAGACTATCTAGGTTACCTAGCGTGCACTTGGACTATGTACGTCCCCTAGCGGGCACTTGGACTATCTAGGTTAAATAGAGGGCCCTTGGACTATGAAGGTTAACTAGCGGGCACTTGGAATATCTAGGTTAACTAGCGGACCTTGGACTATGTAGGTTAACTAGCGGGCACTTGGACGATCTAGGTTAACTAGCGGCCACTTGGACTATCTAGCGTAACTAGCGGGCACTTGGACTATCTAGATTAACTAGCGGGCACTTGGACGATGCAGGTTCCCTAGCGGGCACTTGGACTATATAGGTTGATTAGCGGGCACTTGGACTATGGAGGTTACCTAGCGGGCACTTGGACTGTCTAGGTTACCTAATGGGCACTTGGACTATGTAGGTTAATTAGCGGGCACTTGGACTATGTAGGTTACCTAGCGGGCACTTTGACTATCTAGGTTAACCAACCGGCACGTGGACTATGTAGGTAACCTAACGGGCACTTGGACTATGTAGGTTAGGTAACGGGCACTTGGACTATCTAGGTTACCTAGCGAGAACTTGGAATATGTAGGTTACCTAGCGGGCACTTGGACTATAGTTTAACTAGCGGGCACTTGGACTATCTAGGTTACCTAACGGGCACCTGGACTATCTAGATTACCTAGCGGGCACATGGATTCTAAAGGTTACCTAGCCGGCCCTTGGACTATGGAGGTTACCTAGCGGGCAATTTGACGATCTAGGTTAACGAACGGGCACGTGGACTATATAGTTAACCTAACGGGCACTTGGACTATCTAGGTTACCTAGCGGGCACTTGGACTATGTAGGTACCCTAGCAGGGCTTTGACTATGTAAGTTCTCTAACGGGCACTTGGACTATGTGGGTTCCCTAGCGGGCATTTGGACTATCTAGGTTACCTAACGGGCCCTTGGACTATGTTGGTTACCTACCGCGACTTGGACTATCTAAGTTAACGAATGGGCACTTGAACTACGTAGGTTACCTTGCGGGCACTTGGACTATCTAGGTTAGCAAACCGGAACTTGGAATATCTAGGTTACCTAGCGGGCACTTGGACTATGTAGGATCCCTATCGGACATTTGTACTACTTAGGTTAACTAGCGGGCCCTTTGACTATGTAGGTTAACTAGCGGGCACTTGGACTATCTAGGTCAACTTGCGGGCCATTGTACTATGTAGGTTAACTAGCGGGCACTTGGCCTATCTAGGTTACCTAACGGGAACTTGGACTAAGTAGGTTTACTAGCGGACACTTGGACGATCTAGGTTAACTAGCGGGCACTTGGACAATGCAGGTTCCCTAGCGGGCACTATGAATATGTAGCTTCCACAGAGGGAACTTGGACTATATAGGTTCCCTATGGGCACTTGGACAATCTGGATTCCCTAACGGGCACTTGGAATATGAAGATTCCCTATCGGGCACTTGGACTATGTAGGTTCCTCATTGGGCACTTGGACTATGTAGGTTAACTAGCGGGCCCTTGGACTATCTAGGTTACCTAGCGGGCACTTGGACTATCTAGGTTAACTAGAGGGCACTTGTACAATGCAGGTTCCCTAGCGGGCACTTTGACTATGTAGGTTCCCTAGAGGGCACTTGGACTATCTAGGTGCCCTAATGGGCAGTTGGAATACGTAGGTTCCCTTTTGGACACTTGGACTATGTAGGTTCCTCAGCGGGCACTTGGACTATGTAGGTTAACTAGCGGGCACTTGGACTATCTAGGTTACCTAGCGGGCACTTGGACTATGTAGGTTCCCTAGCGGGCACTTGGACTATCTAGGTTACCTAGCAGGCACTTGGACTATGTAGGTTCCCTAGCGGGCCCTTGGACTGTGTTCGTAACCTTAGCGGGCACTTGGACTATGTAGGTTCCCTATCAGGCAGTTGGACTATGTAGGTTAACTAGCGGGCCCTTAGACTATCTAGGTTACCTAGCGGGCACTTGGACTATGTACGTCCCCTAGCGGGCACTTGGACTATCTAGGTTAAATAGAGGGCCCTTGGACTATGTAGGTTAACTAGCGGGCACTTGGAATATCTAGGTTAACTAGCGGACCTTGGACTATGTAGGTTAACTAGCGGGCACTTGGACGATCTAGGTTAACTAGCGGCCACTTGTACTATCTAGCTTAACTAGCGGGCACTTGGACTATCTAGATTAACTAGCGGGCACTTGGACGATGCAGGTTCCCTAGCGGGCACTTGGACTATATAGGTTTATTAGCGGGCACTTGGACTATGGAGGTTACCTAGCGGGCACTTGGACTGTCTAGGTTACCTAACGGGCACTTGGACTATGTAGGTTAATTAGCGGGCACTTGGACTATGTAGGTTACCTAGCGGGCACTTGGACTATCTAGGTTAACGAACCGGCACATGGACTATGTAGGTAACCTAACGGGCACTTGGACTATCTAGGTTAGGTAACGGGCACTTGGCCTATCTAGGTTACCTAACGGGAACTTGGACTATGTAGGTTTACTAGCGGACACTTGGACAATCTTGGTTAACTAGCGTGCACTTGGACAATGCAGGTTCCCTAGCGGGCACTATGAATATGTAGCTTCCCTAGAGGGCACTTGGACCATATAGGTTCCCTATGGGCACTTGGACTATCTAGGTACCCTAACGGGTACTTGGAATATGAAGATTCCCTATCGGGCACTTGGAATATGTAGGTTCCTCATTGGGCACTTGGACTATGTAGGTTCCGTATCGGGCACTTGGACTATGTAGGTTAACTAGCGGGCCCTTCGACTATCTAGGTTACCTAGCGGGCACTTGGACTATCTAGGTTAACTAGCGGGCACTTGGACTATGTAGGTTCCCTATCGGGCAGTTGGACTATGTAGGTCAACTAGAGGGCACTTGTACAATGCAGGTTCCCTAGCGGGCACTTTGACTATGTAGGTTCCCTAGAGGGCACTTGGACTATCTAGGTGCCCTAATGGGCAGTTGGAATACGTAGGTTCCCTTTTGGACACTTGGACTATGTAGGTTCCTCAGCGGGCACTTGGACCATGTAGGTTAACTAGCGGGCACTTGGACTATCTAGCTTACCTAGCGGGCACTTGGACTATGTAGGTTCCCTAGCGGGCACTTAGACTATCTAGGTTACCTAGCAGGCACTTGGACTATGTAGGTTCCCTAGCGGGCCCTTGGACTATGTTCGTACCTTAGCGGGCACTTGGACTATGTAGGTTCCCTATCAGGCAGTTGGACTATGTAGGTTAACTAGCGGGCCCTTAGACTATCTAGGTTACCTAGCGGGCACTTGGACTATGTACGTCCCCTAGCGGGCACTTGGACTATCTAGGTTAAATAGAGGGCCCTTGGACTATGTAGGTTAACTAGCGGGCACTTGGAATATCTAGGTTAACTAGCGGACCTTGTACTATCTAGCTTAACTAGCGGGCACTTGGACTATCTAGATTAACTAGCGGGCACTTGGACGATGCAGGTTCCCTAGCGGGCACTTGGACTATATAGGTTTATTAGCGGGCACTTGGACTATGGAGGTTACCTAGCGGGCACTTGGACTGTCTAGGTTACCTAACGGGCACTTGGACTATGTAGGTTAATTAGCGGGCACTTGGACTATGTAGGTTACCTAGCGGGCACTTGGACTATCTAGGTTAACGAACCGGCACATGGACTATGTAGGTAACCTAACGGGCACTTGGACTATCTAGGTTAGGTAACGGGCACTTGGCCTATCTAGGTTACCTAACGGGAACTTGGACTATGTAGGTTTACTAGCGGACACTTGGACAATCTTGGTTAACTAGCGTGCACTTGGACAATGCAGGTTCCCTAGCGGGCACTATGAATATGTAGCTTCCCTAGAGGGCACTTGGACCATATAGGTTCCCTATGGGCACTTGGACTATCTAGGTACCCTAAAGGGCACTTGGAATATGAAGATTCCCTATCGGGCACTTGGAATATGTAGGTTCCTCATTGGGCACTTGGACTATGTAGGTTCCGTATCGGGCACTTGGACTATGTAGGTTAACTAGCGGGCCCTTCGACTATCTAGGTTACCTAGCGGGCACTTGGACTATCTAGGTTAACTAGCGGGCACTTGGACTATGTAGGTTCCCTATCGGGCAGTTGGACTATGTAGGTTAACTAGAGGGCACTTGTACAATGCAGGTTCCCTAGCGGGCACTTTGACTATGTAGGTTCCCTAGAGGGCACTTGGACTATCTAGGTGCCCTAATGGGCAGTTGGAATACGTAGGTTCCCTTTTGGACACTTGGACTATGTAGGTTCCTCAGCGGGCACTTGGACCATGTAGGTTAACTAGCGGGCACTTGGACTATCTAGCTTACCTAGCGGGCACTTGGACTATGTAGGTTCCCTAGCGGGCACTTGGACTATCTAGGTTACCTAGCAGGCACTTGGACTATGTAGGTTCCCTAGCGGGCCCTTGGACTATGTTCGTACCTTAGCGGGCACTTGGACTATGTAGGTTCCCTATCAGGCAGTTGGACTATGTAGGTTAACTAGCGGGCCCTTAGACTGTCTAGGTTACATAGCGGGCACTTGGACTATGTAAGTCCCCTAGCGGGCACTTGGACTATCTAGGTTAAATAGAGGGCCCTTGGACTATGTAGGTTAACTAGCGGGCACTTGGAATATCTAGGTTAACTAGCGGACCTTGGACTATGTAGGTTAACTAGCGGGCACTTGGACGATCTAGGTTAACTAGCGGCCACTTGTATTATCTAGCTTAACTAGCGGGCACTTGGACTATCTAGATTAACTAGCGGGCACTTGGACGATGCAGGTTCCCTAGCGGGCACTTGGACTATATAGGTTTATTAGCGGGCACTTGGACTATGGAGGTTACCTAGCGGGCACTTGGACTGTCTAGGTTACCTAACGGGCACTTGGACTATGTAGGTTAATTAGCGGGCACTTGGACTATGTAGGTTACCTAGCGGGCACTTGGACTATCTAGGTTAACGAACCGGCACGTGGACTATGTAGGTAACCTAACAGGCACTTGGACTATCTAGGTTAGGTAACGGGCTCTTGGCCTATCTAGGTTACCTAACGGGAACTTGGACTATGTAGGTTTACTAGCGGACACTTGGACAATCTTGGTTAACTAGCGGGCACTTGGACAATGCAGGTTCCCTAGCGGGCACTATGAATATGTACCTTCCCTAGAGGGCACTTGGACCATATAGGTTCCCTATGGGCACTTGGACTATCTGGGTTCCCTAACGGGCACTTGGAATATGAAGTTTCCCTATCGGGCACGTGGACTATGTAGGTTCCTCATTGGGCACTTGGACTATGTAGGTTACCTAGCAGGCACTTGGACTGTCTAGGTTACCTAGCGGGCACTTGAACTATCTAGGTTAACGAACGGGCACTTGGACTATGTAGGTTAGCTAACAGGAACTTGGACTATATAGGTTAAAGAACAGGCACTTGGAATATGGAGGTTACCTAGCGGGCACTTGGACTATGGAGGTTACCTAGCGGGCACTTGGACTATCTAGGTTAGCTAACGGGTACTTGGACTATCTAGGTTCCCTAGCGGGCACTTGGACTATGTAGGTTCCCTAGCAGGGCTTTGACTATGTAAGTTCTCTAACGGGCACTTGGACTATGTGTGTTCCCTAGCGGGCATTTGGACTATCTAGGTTACCTAACGGGCACTTGGACTATGCAGGTAACCTAGCGGGCACTTGGACTGTTTAAGTTACCTAGAGGGCACTTGGACTATAGGTTAACTAGCAGGCACTTGGACTATATAGGTTACCTAGCGGCCCTTAGACTATGTTGGTTACCTACCGCGACTTGGACTATCTAAGTTAACGAACATGCACTTGGACTATGTAAGTAACCTAGCGGGCACTTGGACAGTATAGGTTACATAGCGGGCACTTGGACTATCTAGGTTAGCAAACCGGAACTTGGAATATCTAGGTTACCTAGCGGGCACTTGGATTATGTAGGATCCCTATTGGACATTTGTACTACTTAGGTTAACTAGCGGGCACTTTGACTATCTAGGTTAACTAGCGGGCACTTGGCCTATCTAGGTTACCTAACGGGAACTTGGACTATGTAGGTTTACTAGCGGACCCTTGGACGATCTAGGTTAACTAGCGGTCACTTGGACAATGCAGGTTCCCTAGCGGGCACTATGAATATGTAGCTTCCCTAGAGGGCACTTGGATCATATAGGTTCCCTATGGGCACTTGGACTATCTGGGTTCCCTAACGGGCACTTGGAATATGAAGTTTCCCTATCGGGCACGTGGATTATGTAGGTTCCTCATTGGGCACTTGGACTATGTAGGTTACCTAGCAGGCACTTGGACTGTCTAGGTTACCTAGCGGGCACTTGAACTATCTAGGTTAACGAACGGGCACTTGGACTATGTAGGTTAGCTAACAGGAACTTGGACTATATAGGTTAAAGAACGGGCACTTGGACTATGGAGGTTACCTAGCGGGCACTTGGACTATGGAGGTTACCTAGCGGGCACTTGGACTATCTAGGTTAGCTAACGGGTACGTGGACTATCTAGGTTCCCTAGCGGGCACTTGGACTATGTAGGTTCCCTAGCAGGGCTTTGACTATGTAAGTTCTCTAACGGGCACTTGGACTATGTGTGTTCCCTAGCGGGCATTTGGACTATCTAGGTTAACTAACGGGCACTTGGACTATGTACGTTACTAGCGGGCATTTGGACTATGTAGGTTACCTAGCGGATACTTGGACTATGTAGGTTCCCCATCAGGGACTTGGACAATGTAGGTTAACTAGCGGGCACTTGGACTATCTAGGTTAACTAGAGGGCCCTTGGACTATGTAGGTTAACTAGTGGGCCCTTTGACGATCTAGGTTAGCAAACGGGCACTTGGACAATGTAGGTTACCTAGCAGGCACTTGGACTGTCTAGGTTACCTAGCGGGCACTTGAACTATCTAGGTTAACGAAATGGCACTTGGACTATGTAGGTTAGCTAACAGGAACGTGGACTATCTAGGTTAATGAACGGGCACTTGGACTATGGAGGTTACCTAGCGGGCACTTGGACTATGGAGGTTACCTAGCGGGCACTTGGACTATCTAGGTTACCTAACGGGCACTTGGACTATGCAGGTAACCTAGCGGGCACTTGGACTGTTTAAGTTAACCAGGGGGCACTTGGACTATGTAGGTTAACTAGCGGGCACTTGGACTATCTAGGTTACCTAATGGGCACCTGGACTATCTAGATTACCTAGCGGGCACTTGGATTCTAAAGGTTACCTAGCCGGCCCTTGGACTATGGAGGTTACCTAGCGGGCAATTTGACGATCTAGGTTAACGAACGGGCACGTGGACTATATAGTTAACCTAACGGGCACTTGGACTATCTAGGTTACCTAGCGGGCACTTGGACTATGTAGGTTCCCTAGCAGGGCTTTGACTATGTAAGTTCTCTAACGGGCACTTGGACTATGTGGGTTCCCTAGCGGGCATTTGGACTATCTAGGTTACCTAACGGGCCCTTGGACTATGTTGGTTACCTACCGCGACTTGGACTATCTAAGTTAACGAATGGGCACTTGAACTACGTAGGTTACCTAGCGGGCACTTGGACTATCTAGGTTAGCAAACCGGAACTTGGAATATCTAGGTTACCTAGCGGGCACTTGGACTATGTAGGATCCCTATCGGACATTTGTACTACTTAGGTTAACTAGCGGGCCCTTTGACTATGTAGGTTAACTAGCGGGCACTTGGACTATCTAGGTCAACTAGCGGGCCATTGTACTATGTAGGTTAACTAGCGGGCACTTGGCCTATCTAGGTTACCTAACGGGAACTTGGACTAAGTAGGTTTACTAGCGGACACTTGGACGATCTAGGTTAACTAGCGGGCACTTGGACAATGCAGGTTCCCTAGCGGGCACTATGAATATGTAGCTTCCACAGAGGGAACTTGGACTATATAGGTTCCCTATGGGCACTTGGACAATCTGGATTCCCTAACGGGCACTTGGAATATGAAGATTCCCTATCGGGCACTTGGACTATGTAGGTTCCTCATTGGGCACTTGGACTATGTAGGTTAACTAGCGGGCCCTTGGACTATCTAGGTTACCTAGCGGGCACTTGGACTATCTAGGTTAACTAGAGGGCACTTGTACAATGCAGGTTCCCTAGCGGGCACTTTGACTATGTAGGTTCCCTAGAGGGCACTTGGACTATCTAGGTGCCCTAATGGGCAGTTGGAATACGTAGGTTCCCTTTTGGACACTTGGACTATGTAGGTTCCTCAGCGGGCACTTGGACTATGTAGGTTAACTAGCGGGCACTTGGACTATCTAGGTTACCTAGCGGGCACTTGGACTATGTAGGTTCCCTAGCGGGCACTTGGACTATCTAGGTTACCTAGCAGGCACTTGGACTATGTAGGTTCCCTAGCGGGCCCTTGGACTATGTTCGTACCTTAGCGGGCACTTGGACTATGTAGGTTCCCGATCAGGCAGTTGGACTATGTAGGTTAACTAGCGGGCCCTTAGACTATCTAGGTTACCTAGCGGGCACTTGGACTATGTACGTCCGCTAGCGCGCACTTGGACTATCTAGGTTAAATAGAGGGCCCTTGGACTATGTAGGTTAACTAGCGGGCACTTGGAATATCTAGGTTAACTAGCGGACCTTGGACTATGTAGGTTAACTAGCGGGCACTTGGACGATCTAGGTTAACTAGCGGCCACTTGTACTATCTAGCTTAACTAGCGGGCACTTGGACTATCTAGATTAACTAGCGGGCACTTGGACGATGCAGGTTCCCTAGCGGGCACTTGGACTATATAGGTTTATTAGCGGGCACTTGGACTATGGAGGTTACCTAGCGGGCACTTGGACTGTCTAGGTTACCTAACGGGCACTTGGACTATGTAGGTTAATTAGCGGGCACTTGGACTATGTAGGTTACCTAGCGGGCACTTGGACTATCTAGGTTAACGAACCGGCACATGGACTATGTAGGTAACCTAACGGGCACTTGGACTATCTAGGTTAGGTAACGGGCACTTGGCCTATCTAGGTTACCTAACGGGAACTTGGACTATGTAGGTTTACTAGCGGACACTTGGACAATCTTGGTTAACTAGCGTGCACTTGGACAATGCAGGTTCCCTAGCGGGCACTATGAATATGTAGCTTCCCTAGAGGGCACTTGGACCATATAGGTTCCCTATGGGCACTTGGACTATCTAGGTACCCTAACGGGCACTTGGAATATGAAGATTCCCTATCGGGCACTTGGACTATGTAGGTTCCTCATTGGGCACTTGGACTATGTAGGTTCCGTATCGGGCACTTGGACTATGTAGGTTAACTAGCGGGCCCTTCGACTATCTAGGTTACCTAGCGGGCACTTGGACTATCTAGGTTAACTAGCGGGCACTTGTACAATGCAGGTTCCCTAGCGGGCACTTTGACTATGTAGCTTCCCTAGAGGGCACTTGGACTATATAGGTTCCCTATGGTTATTTGGACTATCTAGGTGCCCTAACGGGCACTTGGAATACGTAGGTTCCCTTTCGGACACTTGGACTATGTAGGTTCCTCAGCGGGCACTTGGACTATGTAGGTTACTAGCGGGCACTTGGACTATCTAGGTTACCTAACGGGAACTTGGACTATGTAGGTTTAGTAGCGGACCCTTGGACAATCTTGGTTAACTAGCGGGCACTTGGACAATGCAGGTTCCCTAGCGGGCACTATGAATATGTAGCTTCCCTAGAGGGCACTTGGACCATATAGGTTCCCTATGGGCACTTTGACTATCTGGGTTCCCTAACGGGCACTTGGAATATGAAGTTTCCCTATCGGGCACGTGGACTATGTAGGTTCCTCATTGGGCACGTGGACTATGTAGGTTACCTAGCAGGCACTTGGACTGTCTAGGTTACCTAGCGGGCACTTGAACTATCTAGGTTAACGAACGGGCACTTGGACTATGTAGGTTAGCTAACAGGAACTTGGACTATATAGGTTAAAGAACAGGCACTTGGAATATGGAGGTTACCTAGCGGGCACTTGGACTATGGAGGTTACCTAGCGGGCACTTGGACTATCTAGGTTAGCTAACGGGTACGTGGACTATCTAGGTTCCCTAGCGGGCACTTGGACTATGTAGGTTCCCTAGCAGGGCTTTGACTATGTAAGTTCTCTAACGGGCACTTGGACTATGTGTGTTCCCTAGCGGGCATTTGGACTATCTAGGTTACCTAACGGGCACTTGGACTATGTACGTTACTAGCGGGCATTTGGACTATGTAGGTTACCTAGCGGATACTTGGACTATGTAGGTTCCCCATCAGGGACATGGACAATGTAGGTTAACTAGCGGGCACTTGGACTATCTAGGTTAACTAGAGGGCCCTTGGACTATGTAGGTTAACTAGTGGGCCCTTTGACGATCTAGGTTAGCAACCGGGCACTTGGACTATGTAGGTTACCTAGCGGGCAATTGGACGATCTAGGTTAACGAATGGGCACGTGGACTATGTAGTTAACCTAACGGTCACTTGGACTATCTAGGTTAGGTAACGGGCACTTGGACTATCTAGGTTACCTAGCGGGAACTTGGAATATGTAGGTTACCTAGAGGGCACTTGGACTATAGGTTAATTAGCGGGCACTTGGACTATATAGGTTACCTAGCGGCCCTTGGACTATGTTGGTTACCTACCGCGACTTGGACTATCTAAGTTAACGAATGGGCACTTGAACTACGTAGGTTACCTAGCGGGCACTTGGACTATCTAGGTTAGCAAACCGGAACTTGGAATATCTAGGTTACCTAGCGGGCACTTGGACTATGTAGGATCCCTATCGGACATTTGTACTACTTAGGTTAACTAGCGGGCCCTTTGACTATGTAGGTTAACTAGCGGGCACTTGGACTATCTAGGTCAACTAGCGGGCCATTGTACTATGTAGGTTAACTAGCGGGCACTTGGCCTATCTAGGTTACCTAACGGGAACTTGGACTAAATAGGTTTACTAGCGGACACTTGGACGATCTAGGTTAACTAGCGGGCACTTGGACAATGCAGGTTCCCTAGCGGGCACTATGAATATGTAGCTTCCCCAGAGGGAACTTGGACTATATAGGTTCCCTATGGCCACTTGGACAATCTGGGTTCCCTAACGGGCACTTGGAATATGAAGATTCCCTATCGGGCACTTGGACTCTGTAGTTTCCTCATTGGGCACTTGGACTATGTAGGTTAACTAGCGGGCCCTTGGACTATCTAGGTTACCTAGCGGGCACTTGGACTATCTAGGTTAACTAGAGGGCACTTGTACAATGCAGGTTCCCTAGCGGGCACTTTGACTATGTAGGTTCCCTAGAGGGCACTTGGACTATCTAGGTGCCCTAATGGGCAGTTGGAATACGTAGGTTCCCTTTTGGACACTTGGACTATGTAGGTTCCTCAGCGGGCACTTGGACTATGTAGGTTAACTAGCGGGCACTTGGACTATCTAGCTTACCTAGCGGGCACTTGGACTATGTAGGTTCCCTAGCGGGCACTTGGACTATCTAGGTTACCTAGCAGGCACTTGGACTATGTAGGTTCCCTAGCGGGCCCTTGGACTATGTTCGTACCTTAGCGGGCACTTGGACTATGTAGGTTCCCTATCAGGCAGTTGGACTATGTAGGTTAACTAGCGGGCCCTTAGACTATCTAGGTTACCTAGCGGGCACTTGGACTATGTATGTCCCCTAGCGGGCTCTTGGACTATCTAGGTTAAATAGAGGGCCCTTGGACTATGTAGGTTAACTAGCGGGCACTTGGAATATCTAGGTTAACTAGCGGACCTTGGACTATGTAGGTTAACTAGCGGGCACTTGGACGATCTAGGTTAACTAGCGGCCACTTGTACTATCTAGCTTAACTAGCGGGCACTTGGACTATCTAGATTAACTAGCGGGCACTTGGACGATGCAGGTTCCCTAGCGGGAAATGGACTATATAGGTTTATTAGCGGGCACTTGGACTATGGAGGTTACCTAGCGGGCACTTGGACTGTCTAGGATACCTAACGGGCACTTGGACTATATAGGTTAATTAGCGGGCACTTAGACTATGTAGGTTACCTAGCGGGCACTTGGACTATCTAGGTTAACGAACCGGCTCGTGGACTATGTAGGTAACCTAACGGGCACTTGGACTATCTAGGTTAGGTAACGGGCACTTGGCCTATCTAGGTTACCTAACGGGAACTTGGACTATGTAGGTTTACTAGCGGACACTTGGACAATCTTGGTTAACTAGCGTGCACTTGGACAATGCAGGTTCCCTAGCGGGCACTATGAATATGTAGCTTCCCTAGAGGGCACTTGGACCATATAGGTTCCCTATGGGCACTTGGACTATCTGGGTACCCTAACGGGCACTTGGAATATGAAGATTCCCTATCGGGCACTTGGACTATGTAGGTTCCTCATTGGGCACTTGGACTATGTAGGTTCCGTATCGGGCACTTGGACTATGTAGGTTAACTAGCGGGCCCTTCGACTATCTAGGTTACCTAGCGGGCACTTGGACTATCTAGGTTAACTAGCGGGCACTTGTACAATGCAGGTTCCCTAGCGGGCACTTTGACTATGTAGCTTCCCTAGAGGGCACTTGGACTATATAGGTTCCCTATGGTTATTTGGACTATCTAGGTGCCCTAACGGGCACTTGGAATACGTAGGTTCCCTTTCGGACACTTGGACTATGTAGGTTCCTCAGCGGGTACTTGGACTATGTAGGTTAACTAGCGGGCACTTGGACTATCTAGGTTGCCTAGCGGGCACTTGGACTATGTACTTCCCCTAGCGGGCACTTGTACTATCAAGGTTAACTAGAGGGCCCTTGGACTATGTAGTTTAACTAGAGGGCACTTGGACTATCTAGGTTAACTAACGGACCTTGGACTATGTAGGTTAACTAGCGGGCACTTGGACGATCTAGGTTAACTAGCGGGCACTTGGACTATCTAGGTTAACTAGCGGGAACTTAGACTATCTATGTTAACTGGCGGGCACTTGGACGATGCAGGTTCCCTAGAGCGCACTTGGACTATGTAGGTTCCCTAACGGGCACTTGGACTATGTAGGTCCCTTAGCGGGCACTTGGAATATGTTGGTTCCCTATCGGGCAGTTGGACTATGTGGGTACCCTAGCGGGCATTTGGACTATCTAGGTTACCTAGCAGGCACTTTGACTATCTAGGTTAACTAACGGGCACTTGGACTATGTAGGTTACCTAGCGGGCACTTGGACTATGTAGGTTCCCTAGCGGGCACTTGGACTATGTAGGTTACCTAGCAGGCACTTGGACTGTATAGGTTACCTAGCGGGCACTTGAACTATCTAGGTTAACGAACGGGCACTTGGACTATGTAGTTTAGCTAACAGGAACTTAGACTATCTAGGTTAACGAACGGGCACTTGGACTATGCAGGTTACCTAGAGGGCACTTGGACTATGAAGGTTACCTAGCGGGCACTTGGACTATCTAGGTTAGCTAACGGGTTCTTGGACTATCTAGGTTCCCTAGCGGGCACTTGGACTATGTAGGTTCCCTAGCAGGGCTTTGACTATGTAAGTTCTCTAACGGGCACTTGCACTATGTGTGTTCCCTAGCGGGCATTTGGACTATCTAGGTTACCTAACGGGCACTTGGACTATGTACGTTACTAGCGGGCATTTGGACTATGTAGGTTACCTAGCGGATACTTGGACTATGTAGGTTCCCCATCAGGTACTTGCACAATGAAGGTTAACTAGCGGGCACTTGGACTATGTAGGTTAACTAGCGGGCCCTTTGACGATCTAGGTTAGCAAACGGGCACTTGGACTATGTAGGTTACCTAGCAGGCACTTGGACTGTCTAGGTTACCTGGCGGGCACTTGAACTATCTAGGTTAACGACCGGGCACTTGGACTATGTAGGTTAGCTAACAGGAACTTGGACTATCTAGGTTAACGAACGGGCACTTGGACTATGGCGGTTACCTAGCGGGCACTTGGACTATGGAGGTTACCTAGCGGGCACTTGGACTATCTAGGTTAGCTAACGGGTACTTGGACTATCTAGGTTACCTAGCGGGCACTTGGACTATGTAGGTTACCTAGCGGGCACTTGGACTATCTAGGTTACCTAACGGGCACTTGGACTATGCAGGTAACCTAGCGGGCACTTGGACTGTTTAAGTTAATCAGCGGGCACTTGGACTATGTAGGTTAACTAGCGGGCACTTGGACTATCTAGGTTACCTAACGGGCATTTGGACTATGTAGGTTCCCTAGCGGGCACTTGGATTATGTAGGTTCCCTTCTTGCACTTGGACTATGTAGGGTTCTAGCGGGCATTTGGACTATGTAGTTTACCTAGCGGGCACTTGGGCTATGTAGGTTCCCTAGCGGGCATTTGTACTATCTAGGTTACCTAACGGGCATTTGGACTATGTACGTTACTAGTGGGCATTTGGACTATGTAGGTTACCTAGCGGATACTTGGACTATGTAGGTTCCCCATCAGGGACTTGGACAATGTAGGTTAACTAGCGGGCACTTGGACTATCTAGGTTAACTAGAGGGCCCTTGGACTATGTAGGTTAACTAGCGGGCCCTTTGACGATCTAGGTTAGCAAACGGGCACTTGGACTATGTAGGTTACCTAGCAGGCACTTGGACTGTCTAGGTTACCTAGCGGGCACTTGAACTATCTAGGTTAACGAACGGGCACTTGGACTATGTAGGTTAGCTAACAGGAACTTGGACTCTCTAGGTTAACGAACGGGCACTTGGACTATGGATGTTACCTAGCGGGCACTTGGACTATGGAGGTTACCGAGCGGGCAATTGGACTATCTAGGTTACCTAACGGGCACTTGGACTATGCAGGTAACCTAGCGGGCACTTGGACTGTTTAAGTTACCTAGAGGGCACTTGGACTATAGGTTAACTAGCGGGCACTTGGACTATATAGGTTACCTAGCGGCCCTTAGACTATGTTGGTTACCTACCGCGACTTGGACTATGTAAGTTAACGAACGTGCACTTGGACTATGTAAGTAACCTAGCGGGCACTTGGACAGTATAGGTTACATAGCGGGCACTTGGACTATCTAGGTTAGCAAACCGGAACTTGTAATATCTAGGTTACCTAGCGGGCACTTGGATTATGTAGGATCCCTATTGGACATTTTTACTACTTAGGTTAACTAGCGGGCACTTTGACTATCTAGGTTAAGTAGCGGGCACTTGGACTATCTAGGTCAACTAGCGGGCCATTGTACTATGTACGTTAACTAGCGGGCACTTGGCCTATCTAGGTTACCTAACGGGAACTTGGACTATGTAGGTTTACTAGCGGACACTTGGACGATCTAGGTTAACTAGCGGGCACTTGGACAATACAGGTTCCCTAGCGGGCACTATGAATATGTAGCTTCCCTAGAGGGAACTTGGACTATATAGGTTCCCTATGGGCACTTGGACAATCTGGGTTCCCTAACGGGCACTTAGAATATGAAGATTCCCTATCGGGCACTTGGACTATGTAGGTTCCTCATTGGGCACTTGGACTATGTTGGTTCCCTATCGGGCAGTTGGACTATGTGGGTACCCTAGCAGGCATTTGAACTATTTAGGTTATCTAGCAGGCACTTTGACTATCTAGGTTAACTAACGGGCACTTGTACTATGTAGGTTACCTAGCGGGCACTTGCACTATGTAGGTTCCCTAGCGGGCACTTGGACTATGTAGGATACCTAGCAGGCACTTGCACTGTCTAGGTTACCTAGCGGGCACTTGAACTATCTAGGTTAACGAACGGGCACTTGGACTATGTAGTTTAGCTAACAGGAACTTAGACTATCTAGGTTAACGAACGGGCACTTGGACTATGGAGGTTACCTAGCGGGCACTTGGACTATGGAGGTTACCTAGCGGGCACTTTGACTATCTAGGTTAGCTAACGGGTTCTTGGACTATCTAGGTTCCCTAGCGGGCACTTGGACTATGTAGGTTACCTAGCGGGCACTTGGACTATCTAGGTTACCTAATGGGCACTTGGACTATGCAGGTAACCTAGCAGGCACTTGGACTGTTTAAGTTAACCAGCGGGCACTTGGACTATGTAGGTTCCCTAGCGGGCACTTGGATTATGTAGGTTCCCTTCTTGCACTTGGACTATGTAGGTTTCTAGCGGGCATTTGGACTATGTAGGTTACTTAACGGGCATGTGGCTATGTAGGTTCCCTAGCGGGCATTTGTACTATCTAGGTTACCTAACGGGCATTTGGACTACGTACGTTACTAGTGGGCATTTGGACTATGTAGGTTACATAGCGGATACTTGGACTATGTAGGTTCCCCATCAGGGACTTGGACAATGTAGGTTAACTAGCGGGCGCTTGGACTATCTAGGTTAACTAGAGGGCCCTTGGACTATGTAGGTTAACTAGCGGGCCCTTTGACGATCTAGGTTAGCAAACGGGCACTTGGACTATGTAGGTTACCTAGCAGGCACTTGGACTGTCTAGGTTACCTAGCGGGCACTTGAACTATCTAGGTTAACGAACGGGCACTTGGACTATGTAGGTTAGCTAACAGGAACTTGGACTCTCTAGGTTAACGAACGGGCACTTGGACTATGGATGTTACCTAGCGGGCACTTGGACTATGGAGGTTACCTAGCGGGCACTTGGACTATCTAGGTTACCTAACGGACACTTGGACTATGCAGGTAACCTAGCGGGCACTTGGACTGTTTAAGTTACCTAGAGGGCACTTGGACTATAGGTTAACTAGCGGGCACTTGGACTATATAGGTTACCTAGCAGCCCTTAGACTATGTTGGTTACCTACCGCGACTTGGACTATGTAAGTTAACGAACATGCACTTGGACTATGTAAGTAACCTAGCGGGCACTTGGACAGTACAGGTTACATAGCGGGCACTTGGACTATCTAGGTTAGCAAACCGGAACATGGAATATCTAGGTTACCTAGCGGGCACTTGGATTATGTAGGATCCCTATTGGACATTTGTACTACTGAGGTTAACTAGCGGGCACTTTGACTATCTAGGTTAACTAGCGGGCACTTGGACTATCTAGGTCAACTAGCGGGCCATTGTACTATGTAGGTTAACTAGCGGGCACTTGGCCTATCTAGGTTACCTAACGGGAACTTGGACTATGTAGGTTTACTAGCGGACACTTGGACGATCTAGGTTAACTAGCGGGCACTTGGACAATGCAGGTTCCCTAGCGGGCACTATGAATATGTAGCTTCCCTAGAGGGAACTTGGACTATATAGGTTCCCTATGGGCACTTGGACAATCTGGGTTCCCTAACGGGCACTTGGAATATGAAGATTCCCTATCGGGCACTTGGACTATGTAGGTTCCTCATTGGGCACTTGGACTATGTAGGTTCCCTATCGGGCACTTGGACTATGTAGGTTAACTAGCGGGCCCTTGGACTACCTAGGTTACCTAGCGGGCACTTGGAAGATCTAGGTTAACTAGAGGGCACTTGTACAATGCAGGTTCCCTAGCGGGCACTTTGACTATGTAAGTTCCCTAGAGGGCACTTGGACTATATAGGTTCCCTATGGGCACTTGGACTGTCTAGGTGCCCTAATGGGCACTTGGAATACGTAGGTTCCCTTTCGGACACTTGGACTATGTAGGTTCCTCAGCGGGCACTTGGACTATGTAGGTTAACTAGCGGGCACTAGGACGATCTTGGTTACCTAGCGGGCACTTGGACTATGTAGGTTCCCTAGCGGGCACTTGGACTATGTTCGTCCCTTAGCGGGATCTTGGACTATGTAAGTTCCATATCGGGCAGTTTGACTATGTAGGTTAACTAGCGGGCCCTTAGACTTCTAGGTTACCTAGCGGGCACTTGGACTATGTACGTCCCCTAGTGGGCACTTGGACTATCTAGTTTAAATAGAGGGCCCTTGGACTATGTAGGTTAACTACCGGGCACTTGGACTATCTAGATTAACTAGCGGGCACTTGGACGATGCAGGTTCCCTAGCGGGCACTTGGACTATATAGGTTAATTAGCGGGCACTTGGACTATGGAGGTTACCTAGCGGGCACTTGGACTGTCTAGGTTACCTAACGGGCACTTGGACTATGTAGGTTAATTAGCGGGCACTTGGACTATGTAGGTTACCTAGCGGGCACTTGGACTATCTAGGTTAACGAACCGGAACGTGGACTATGTAATTAACCTAATGGGCACTTGGACTATCTAGGTTAGGTAACGGGCACTTGGACTATCTAGGTTACCTAGCGGGAACTTGGAATATGTAGGTTACCTAGCGGGCACTTGGACTATAGTTTAACTAGCGGGCACTTGGACTATATAGGTTACCTAGCGGGCCCTTGGACTATGTATGTTACCTAGCGCAACTTGGACTATCTAAGTTAACGAACGTGCACTTGGACTATGTAGGTAACCTAGCGGGCACTTGGACAGTATAGGTTACCTAGCGGGCACTTGGACTATCTAGGTTAACGAATGGGCACTTGGACTATGTAGGTTACCTAGCGGGCACTTGGACTATCTAGGTTAGTAAACCGGAACTTGGAATATCTAGGTTACCTAGCGGGCACTTGGACTATGTAGGTTATCTTGCGGGCACTTGGCCTATCTAGGTTACCTAACGGGGACTTGGACTATGTAGGTTTACTAGCGGACACTTGGACAATCTTGGTTAACTAGCGGGCACTTGGAAAATGCAGGTTCCCTAGCGGGCACTATGAATATGTAGCTTCCCTAGAGGGCACTTGGACCATATAGGTTCCCTATGGGCACTTGGACTATCTGGGTTCCCTAACGGGCACTTGGAATATGAAGATTCCCTATCGGGCACTTGGACTATGTACGTTCCTCATTGGGCACTTGGACTATGTAGGTTCCCTATCGGGCACTTGGACTATGTAGGTTAACTAGCGGGCCCTTCGACTATCTAGGTTACCTAGCGGGCACTTGGACTATCTAGGTTAACTAGCGGGCACTTGTACAATGCAGGTTCCCTAGCGGGCACTTTGACTATGTAGCTTCCCTAGAGGGCACATGGACTATATAGGTTCACTATGGTTACTTGGACTATCTAGGTGCCCTAACGGGCACTTGGAATACGTAGGTTCCCTTTCGGACACTTGGACTATGTAGGTTAACAAGCGGGCACTTGGACTATGTAGGTCAACTAGCGGGCACTTGGACTATCTAGGTTGTCCAGCGGGCACTTGGACTATGTACGTCCCCTAGCAGGCACTTGGACTATCGAGGTTAACTAGAGGGCCCTTGGACTATGTAGGTTATCTAGAGGGCACTTGGACTCTCTAGGTTAACTAACGGACCTTGGACTATGTAGGTTAACTAGCGGGCACTTGGATGATCTAGGTTAACTAGCGGGCACTTGGACTATCTAGGTTAACTAGCGGGAACTTAGACTCTCTATGTTAACTGGCGGGCACTTGGACGATGCAGGTTCCCTAGAGGGCACTTGGACTATGTAGGTTCCCTAACGGGCACTTGGACTATGTAGGTCCCTTAGCGGGCACTTGGACTATGTTGGTTCCCTTTCGGGCAGTTGGACTCTGTGGGTACCCTAACGGGCATTTAGACTATGTAGGTTCCCTAGCGGTCACTTGGACTATGTCGGTCCCTTAGCGGGCACTTGGACTATGTTGGTTCCCTATTGGGCAGTTGGACTATGTGGGTACCCTAGCAGGCATTTGGACTATCTAGGTTACCTAGCAGGCACTTTGACTATCTAGGTTAACTAACGGGCACTTGGACTATGTAGGTTACCTAGCGGGCACTTGGACTATGTAGGTCCCTAGCGGGCACTTAGACTATGTAGGTTACCTAGCAGGCACTTGGACTGTCTAGGTTACCTAGCGGGCACTTGAACTATCTAGGTTAACGAACGGACACTTGGATTATGTAGGTTAGCTAACAGGAACTTGGACTATCTAGGTTAACGAACGGGCACTTGGACTATGGAGGTTACCCAGCGGACACTTGGACTATGGAGGTTACCTAGCGGGCACTTGGACTATCTAGGTTAGCTAACGGGTACTTGGACTATCTAGGTTCCCTAGCGGGCACTTGGACTATGTAGGTTCCCTAGCAGGGCTTTGATTATGTAAGTTCTCTAATGGGCACTTGGGCTATGTGGGTTCCCTAGCGGGCATTTGGACTATCTAGGTTACCTAACGGGCACTTGGACTATGTACGTTACTAGCGGGCATTTGGACTATGTAGGTTACCTAGCGGATACTTGGACTATGTAGGTTCCCCATCAGGGACTTGGACAATGAAGGTTAACTAGCGGGCACTTGGACTATATAGGTTAACTAGCGAGCCCTTGGACTATGTAGGTTAACTAGCGGGCCCTTTGACGATCTAGGTTAGCAAACGGGCACTTGAACTATGTAGGTTACCTAGCAGGCACTTGGACTGTCTAGGTTACCTAGCGGGCACTTGAACTATCTAGGTTAACGAACGGGCACTTGGACTATGTAGGTTAGCTAACAGGAACTTGGACTATCTAGGTTAACGAACGGGCACTTGGACTATGGAGGTTACCTAGCGGGCACTTGGACTATGGAGGTTACCTAGCGAGCACTTGGACTATCTGGGTTCCCTAAAGGCACTTGGAATATGAAGATTCCCTATCGGGCACTTGGACTATGTAGGTTCCTCATTGGGCACTTGGACTATGTAGGTTAACTAGCGGGCCCTTGGACTATCTAGGTTACCTAGCGGGCACTTGGACTATCTAGGTTAACTAGAGGGCACTTGCGCAATGCAGGTTCCCTAGCGGGCACTTTGACTATATAGGTTCCCTAGAGGGCACTTAGACGATATAGGTTCCCTATGGGCACTTGGACTATCTAGGTGCTCTAATGGGCACTTGGAATACGTAGGTTCCCTTTCGGACACTTGGACTATGTAGGCTCCTCAGCGGGCACTTGGACTATGTAGGTTAACTAGCGGGCACTTGGACTATCTAGGTTACCTAGCGGGCACTTGGACTATGCAGGTTCCCTAGCGGGCACTTGGACTATTTTCGTCCCTTAGCGGGCACTTGGACTATGTAGGTTCCCTATGGGGCAGTTGGACTATGTAGGTTAACTAGCGGGCCCTTAGACTATCTAGGTTACCAAGCGGGCACTTGGACTATGTACGTCTTCTAGCGGTCACTTGGACTATCTAGGTTAACTAGAGGGCACTTGGACAATATAGGTAGCCTAACGGGCACTTGGACTATCTAGGTTAGGTAACGGGCACTTGGACTATAGGTTACCTAGCGGGAACTTGGAATATGTAGGTTACCTAGAGGGCACTTCGACTATAGGTTACCTAGCGGCCCTTAGACTATGTTGGTTACCTACCGCGACTTGGACTATCTAAGTTAACGAACGTGAACTTGGACTATGTAAGTAACCTAGCGGGCACTTGGATAGTATAGGTTACCTAGCGGGCACTTGGACTATCTAGGTTAACGAATGGGCACTTGGAATATGTAGGTTACCTAGCGGGCACTTGGACTATCTAGGTTAGCAAAATGGAACTTGGAATATCTAGGTTACCTAGCGGGCACTTGGACTATGTAGGATCCCTATTGGACATTTGTACTACTTAGGTTAACTAGCGGGCACTTTGACTATCTAGGTTAGGTAACGGGCACTTGGCCTATCTAGGTTACCTAACGGGAACTTGGACTATGTAGGTTTACTAGCGGACACTTGGACGATCTAGGTTAACTAGCGGGCACTTGGACAATGCAGGTTCCCTAGCGGGCAGTATGAATATGTAGCTTCCCTAGAGGGCACTTGGACTATGTAGGTTCCCTATGGGCACTTGGACTATCTTGGTTCCCTAACGGGCACTTGGAATATGAAGATTCCCTATCGGGCACTTGGACTATGTAGGTTCCTCATTGGGCACTTGGACTATGTAGGTTCCCTATCGGGCACTTGGACTTTGTAGGTTAACTAGCGGGCCCTTGGACTATCTAGGTTACCTAGCGGGCACTTGGACTATCTAGGTTAACTAGAGGGCACTTGTACAATGCAGGTTCCCTAGCGGGCACTTTGACTATGTAGGTTCCCTAGAGGGCACTTGGACTATATAGGTTCCCTATGGGCACTTGGACTATCTAGGTGCCCTAATGGGCACTTGGAATACGTAGGTTCCCTTTCGGACACTTGGACTATGTAGGTTCCTCAGCGGGTACTTGGACTATGTAGGTTAACTAGCGGGCACTTGGACTATCTAGCTTACCTAGCGGGCACTTGGACTATGTAGGTTCCCTAGCGGGCACTTGGACTATGTTCGTCCCTTAGCGGGCACTTGGACTATGTAGGTTCCCTATCGGGCAATTGGACTATGTAGGTTATCTAGCAGGCCCTTAGACTATCTAGGTTACATAGCGGGCACTTGGACTATGTATGTCCCCTAGTGGGCACTTGGACTATCTAGGTTAACTAGAGGGCCCTTTGACTATGTAGGTTAACTAAGGGGCACTTGGAATATCTAGGTTAACTAGCGGACCTTGGACTATGTAGGTTAACTAGCGGGCACTTGGACGATCTAGGTTAAGTAGCGGGCACTTGGACTATCTAGGTTAACTAGCGGGCACTTGGACTATCTAGATTAACTAGCGGGCACTTGAACGATCCAGTTTCCCTAGCGGGCACTTGGACTATATAGGTAAATTAGTGGGCACTTGGACTATGGAGGTTACCTAGAGGGCAATTGGACTACGGAGGTTACCTAGCGGGCACTAGGACTATCTAGGTTAGCTAACGGGTACTTGGACTATCTAGGTTACCTAGCGGGCACTTGGACTATGTAGGTTACCTAGCGGGCACTTGGACTATCTAGGTTACCTAACGGGCACTTGGACTATGCAGGTAAACTAGCGGGCACTTGAACTGTCTAAGTTACCTGCCGGCTCTTGGACTATGTAGGTTACCTAGCGGGCAATTGGACTATCTAGGTTAACGAACGGGCACGTGGACTATGTAGGTAACCTAACGGACACTTGGACTATCTAGGTTAGGTAACGGGCACTTTGACTATCTAGGTTACCTAGCGGGAACTTGGAATATGTAGGTTACCAAGAGGGCACTTGGACTATAGGTTACCTAGTGGCCCTTGGACTATGTAGGTTACCTAGCGCGACTTGGACTATCTAAGTTAACGAACGTGCACTTGGACTATGTAGGTAACCTAGCAGGCACTTGGACAGTATAGGTTACCTAGCGGGCATTTGGACTATCTAGGTTAACGAATGGGCACTTGGACTATGTAGGTTACCTAGCGGGCACTTGGACTATCTAGGTTAGCAAACCGGAACTTGGAATATCTAGGTTACCTAGCGGGCACTTGGACTATGTAGGATCCCTATCGGACATTTGTACTACTTAGGTTAACTAGCGGGCACTTTGACTATCTAGGTTAACTAGCGGGCACTTGGACTATCTATGTCAACTAGCGGGCCATTGTACTATGTAGGTTAACTAGCGGGCACTTGGCCTATCTAGGTTACCTAACGGGAACTTGGACTATATAGGTTTACTAGCGGACACTTGGACGATCTAGGTTAACTAGCGGGCACTTGGACAATGCAGGTTCCCTAGCGGGCACTATGAATATGTAGCTTCCCTAGAGGGCACTTGGACTATGTAGGTTCCCTATGGCCACTTGGACTATCTGGGTTCCCTAACGGGCACTTGGAATATGAAGATTCCCTATCTGGCACTTGGACTATGTAGGTTCCTCATTGGGCACTTGGACTATGTAGGTTCCATATCGGGCACTTGGACTTTGTAGGTTAACTAGCGGGCCCTTGGACTATCTAGGTTACCTAGCGGGCACTTGGACTATCTAGGTTAACTAGAGGGCACTTGTACAATGCAGGTTCCCTAGCGGGCACTTTGACTACGTAGGTTCCCTTTCGGACACTTGGACTATGCAGGTTCCTCAGTGGGCACTTGGACTATGTAGGTTTACTAGCGGGCACTTGGACTTTCTAGGTTACCTATCGGGCATTTTGACTATGCAGGTTCCCTAGCGGGCACATGGACTATGTTCGTCCCTTAGCGGGCACTTGGACTATGTAGGTTCCCTATCGGGCAGTTGGACTATGTAGGTTAACTAGCGGCCCGTAGACTATCTAGGTTACCTAGCGGGCACTTGGACAGTGTACGTCCTCCAGCGGGCACTTGGACTATCTAGGTTAACTAGAGGGCCGTCGGACTATGTAGGTTAACTAGCAGGCCCTTTGACTATCTAGGTTACCTAGCGCGACTTGGACTATCTAATTTAACGAACGTGCACTTGGACTATGTAAGTAACCTAGCGGGCACTTGGACAGTATAGGTTACCTAGCGGGTACTTGGACTATCTAGGTTAACGAATGGGCACTTGGACTATGTAGGTTACCTAGCGGGCACTTGGACTATCTAGATTAGTAAACCGGAACTTGGAATATCTAGGTTACCTAGCGGGCACTTGGACTATGTAGGTTACCTTGCGGGCACTTGGCCTATCTAGGTTACCTAACGGGAACTTGGACTATGTAGGTTTACTAGCGGACACTTGGACGATCTTGGTTAACTAGCGGGCACTTGGACAATGCAGGTTCCCTAGCGGGCACTATGAATATATAGCTACCCTAGAGGGCACTTGGACCATATAGGTTCCCTATGGGCACTTGGACTATCTGGGTTCCCTAACGGGCACTTGGAATATGAAGATTCCCTATCGGGCACTTGGACTATGTAGGTTCCTCATTGGGCACTTGGACTATGTAGGTTCCCTATCGGGCACTTGGACTATGTAGGTTAACTAGCGGGCCCTTCAACTATCTAGGTTACCTAGCGGGCACTTGGACTATCTAGGTTAAGTAGCGGGCACTTGTACAATGCAGGTTCCCTAGCGGGCACTTTGACTATGTAGCTTCCCTAGAGGGCACTTGGACTATATAGGTTCCCTATGGTTACTTGGACTATCTAGGTGCCCTAACGGGCACTTGGAATACGTAGGTTCCCTTTCGGACACTTGGACTATGTAGGTTCCTCAGCGGGCACTTGGACTATGTAGGTTATCTAGCGGGCACTTGGACTATCTAGGTTGCCCAGCGGGCACTTGGACTACGTACGTCCCCTAGCGGGCACTTGGACTATCTAGGTTAACTAGAGGGCCCTTGGACTATGTAGGTTAACTAGAGGGCACTTGGACTATCTAGGTTAACTAACGGACCTTGGACTATGTAGGTTAACTAGCGGGCACTTGGACGATCTATGTTAACTAGCGGGCACTTGGACTATCTATGTTAACTAGCGGGAACTTGGACTATCTATGTTAACTGGCGGGCATTTGGACGATGCAGGTTCCCTAGAGGGCACTTGGACTATGTAGGTTCCCTAACGGGCACTTGGACTATGTAGGTCCCTTAGCGGGCACTTGGACTATGTTGGTTCCCTATCGGGCAGTTGGACTATGTGGGTATCCTAGCGGGCATTTGGACTATCTAGGTTACCTAGCAGGCACTTTGACTATCTAGGTTAACTAACGGTCACTTGGACTATGTAGGTTCCCTAGCGGGTACTTGGACTATGTAGGTTACCTAGCAGGCACTTGGACTGTCTAGGTTACCTAGCGGGCACTTGAACTATCTAGGTTAACGAACGGGCACTTGGACTATTTAGGTTAGCTAACAGGAACTTGGACTATCTAGGTTAACGAACGGGCACTTGGACTATGGAGGTTACCTAGCGGGCACTTGGACTATGTAGGTTACCTAGCAGGCACTTGGACTATCTAGGTTAGCTAACGGGTACTTGGACTATCTAGGTTACCTAGCGGGCACTTGGACTATGTAGGTTCCCTAGCAGGGCTTTGACTATGTAAGTTCTCTAACGGGCACTTGGACTATGTGGGTTCCCTAGCGGGCATTTGGACTATCTAGGTTACCTAATGGGCACTTGGACTATGTACGTTACTAGCGGGCATTTGGACTATGTAGGTTACCTAGCGGATACTTGGACTATGTAGGTTCCCCATCAGGGACTTGGACAATGTAGGTTAACTAGCGGGCACTTGGACTATCTAGGTTAACTAGCGGGCCTTTGCACTATGTAGGTTCAGTAGCGGGCTCTTGTACTATCTAGGTTAACGAACGGGCACGTGGACTATGTAGGTAACCAAGCGGGCACTTGGACAGTCTAGGTTACCTAGAGGGCACTTGGAAAATCTAGGTTAATGAATCGGCACTTGGACTATGTAGGTTACCTCGCGGGCACTAAGACTATTTGGGTACCCTAGCGGGCATTTGGACTATCTAGGTTACCTAACGGGCATTTGGACTATGTAGGTTCCCTAGCGGGCACTTGGATTATGTAGGTTCCCTTCTTGCACTTGGACTATGTAGGTTTCTAGCGGGCATTTGGACTATGTAGGTTACCTAGCGGGCACTTGGGCTATGTAGGTTCCCTAGCGGGCATTTGGACTATCTAGGTTACCTAACGGGCATTTGGACTACGTACGTTACTAGTGGGCATTTGGACTATGTAGGTTACCTAGCGGATACTTGGACTATGTAGGTTCCCCATCACGGACATGGACAATGTAGGTTAACTAGCGGGCACTTGGACTATCTAGGTTAACTAGCGGGCCCTAGGACTATGTAGGTTAACTAGCGGGCCCTTTGACGATCTAGGTTAGCAAACGGGCACTTGGACTATGTAGGTTACCTATCAGGCACTTGGACTGTCTAGGTTACCTAGCGGGCACTTGAACTATCTAGGTTAACGAACGGGCACTTGGACTATGTAGGTTAGCTAACAGGAACTTGGACTATCTAGGTTAACGAACGGGCACTTGGACTATGGATGTTACCTAGGGGGCACTTGGACTATGGAGGTTACCCAGCGGGCACTTGGACTATCTAGGTTACCTAACGGGCACTTGGACTATGCAGGTAACCTAGCGGGCACTTGGACTGTTTAAGTTACCTAGAGGGCACATGGACTATAGGTTAACTAGCGGGCACTTGGACTATATAGGTTACCTAGCGGCCCTTACACTATGTTGGTTACCTACCGCGACTTGGACTATCTAAGTTAACGAACGTGCACTTGGACTATGTAAGTAACCTAGCGGGCACTTGGACAGTATAGGTTACCTAGCGGGCACTTGGACTATCTAGGTTAGCAAACCGGAACTTGGAATATCTAGGTTACCTAGCGGGCACTTGGATTATGTAGGATCCCTATTGTACATTTGTACTACTTAGGTTAACTAGCGGGCACTTTGACTATCTAGGTTAACTAGCGGGCACTTGGACTATCTAGGTCAACTAGCGGGCCATTGTACTATGTAGGTTAACTAGCGGGCACTTGGCCTATCTAGGTTACCTAACGGGAACTTGGACTATGTAGGTTTACTAGCGGACCCTTGGACTATCTAGATTAACTAGCGGGCACTTGGACGATGCAGGTTCCCTAGCGGGCACTTGGACTATATAGGTTAATTAGCAGGCACTTGGACTATGGAGGTTACCTAGCGGGCACTTGGACTGTCTAGGTTACCTAACGGGCACTTGGACTATGTAGGTTAATTAGCGGGCACTTGGACTATGTAGGTTACTTAGCGGGCACTTGGACTATCTAGGTTAACGAACAGGGACGTGGACTATGTAGGTAACCTAATGGGCACTTGGAATATCTAGGTTAGGTAACGGGCACTTGGACTATCTAGGTTACCTAGCGGGAACTTGGAATATGTAGGTTAACTAGCGGGCACTTGGACTATAGTTTAACTAGCGGGCACTTGGACTATATAGGTTACCTAGCGGGCCCTTGGTCTATGTATGTTACCTAGCGCAACTTGGACTATCTAAGTTAACGAACGTGCACTTGGACTATGTAGGTAACCTAGCGGGCACTTGGACAGTATAGGTTACCTAGCAGGCACTTGGACTATCTAGTTTAACGAATGGGCACTTGGACTATGTAGGTTACCTAGCGGGCACTTGGACTATCTAGGTTAGTAAACCGGAACTTGGAATATCTAGGTTACCTAGCGGGCACTTGGACTATGTAGGTTACTTTGCGGGCACTTGGCCTATCTAGGTTACCTAACGGGAACTTGGACTATGTAGGTTTACTAGCGGACACATGGACAATCTTGGTTAACTAGCGGGCACTTGGACAATGCATGTTCCCTAGCGGGCACTATGAATATGTAGCTTCCCTAGAGGGCACTTGGACCATATAAGTTCCCTATGGGCACTTGGACTATCTGGGTTCCCTAACGGGCACTTGGAATATGAAGATTCCCTATCGGGCACTTGGACTATGTAGGTTCCTCATTGGGCACTTGGACTATGTAGGTTCCCTATCGGGCACTTGGACTATGTAGGTTAACTAGCGGGCCCTTCGACTATCTAGGTTACCTAGCGGGCACTTGGACTATCTAGGTTAACTAGCGGGCACTTGTACAATGCAGGTTCCCTAGCGGGCACTTTGACTATGAAGGTTCCATAGAGGGCACTTGGACTATATAGGTTCCCTATGGTTACTTGGACTATCTAGGTGCCCTAACGGGCACTTGGAATACGTAGGTTCCCTTTCGCACACTTGGACTATGTAGGTTCCTCAGCGGGCACTTGGACTATGTAGGTTAACTAGCGGGCACTTGGACTATCTAGGTTGTCCAGCAGGCACTTGGACTATGTACGTCCCCTAGCGGGCACTTGGACTATGTAGGTTAACTAGCGGGCACTTGGACGATCTAGGTTATCTAGAGGGCACTTGGACTATCTAGGTTAACTAACGGACCTTGGACTATGTAGGTTAACTAGCGGGCACTTGGACGATCTAGGTTAACTAGCAGGCACTTGGACTATCTAGGTTAACTAGCGGGAACTTAGACTCTCTATGTTAACTGGCGGGCACTTGGACGATGCAGGTTCCCTAGAGGGCACTTGGACTATGTAGGTTCCCTAACGGGCACTTGGACTATGTAGGTCCCTTAGCGGGCACTTGGACTATGTTGGTTCCCTATCGGGCAGTTGGACTCTGTGGGTACCCTAACGGGCATTTGGACTATGTAGGTTCCCTAGCGGTCACTTGGACTATGTCGGTCCCTTAGCGGGCACTTGGACTATGTTGGTTCCCTATCGGGCAGTTGGACTATGTGGGTACCCTAGCAGGCATTTGGACTATCTAGGTTACCTAGCAGGCACTTTGACTATCTAGGTTAACTAACGGGCACTTGGACTATGTAGGTTCCCTAGCGGGCACTTGGACTATGTAGGTTACCTAGCAGGCACTTGGACTGTCTAGGTTACCTAGCGGGCACTTGAACTATCTAGGTTAACGAACGGGCACTTGGACTATGTAGGTTAGCTAACAGGAACTTGGACTATCTAGGTTAACGAACGGGCACTTGGACTATGGAGGTTACCTAGCGGGCACTTGGACTATGTAGGTTACCTAGCAGGCACTTGGACTATCTAGGTTAGCTAACGGGTACTTGGACTATCTAGGTTACCTAGCGGGCACTTGGACTATGTAGGTTCCCTAGCAGGGCTTTGACTATGTAAGTTCTCTAACGGGCACTTGGACTATGTGGGTTCCCTAGCGGGCATTTGGACTATCTAGGTTACCTAACGGGCACTTGGACTATGTACGTTACTAGCGGGCATTTGGACTATGTAGGTTACCTAGCGGATACTTGGACTATGTAGGTTCCCCATCAGGGACTTGGACAATGTAGGTTAACTAGCGGGCACTTGGACTATCTAGGTTAACTAGCGGGCCCTTGCACTATGTAGGTTAAGTAGCGGGCTCTTGTACTATCTAGGTTAACGAACGGGCACGTGGACTATGTAGGTAACCAAGCGGGCACTTGGACAGTCTAGGTTACCTAGAGGGCACTTGGAAAATCTAGGTTAATGAATCGGCACTTGGATTATGTAGGTTACCTCGCGGGCACTTAGACTATTTGGGTACCCTAGCGGGCATTTGGACTATCTAGGTTACCTAACGGGCATTTGGACTATGTAGGTTCCCTAGCGGGCACTTGGATTATGTAGGTTCCCTTCTTGCACTTGGACTATGTAGGTTTCTAGCGGGCATTTGGACTATGTAGGTTACCTAGCGGGCACTTGGGCTATGTAGGTTCCCTAGCGGGCATTTGGACTATCTAGGTTACCTAACGGGCATTTGGACTACGTACGTTACTAGTGGGCATTTGGACTATGTAGGTTACCTAGCGGATACTTGGACTATGTAGGTTCCCCATCAGGGACTTGGACAATGTAGGTTAACTAGCGGGCACTTGGACTATCTAGGTTAACTAGCGGGCCCTTGGACTATGTAGGTTAACTAGCGGGCCCTTTGACGATCTAGGTTAGCAAACGGGCACTTGGACTATGTAGGTTACCTATCAGGCACTTGGACTGTCTAGGTTACCTAGCGGGCACTTGAACTATCTAGGTTAACGAACGGGCACTTGGACTATGTAGGTTAGCTAACAGGAACTTGGACTATCTAGGTTAACGAACGGGCACTTGGACTATGGATGTTACCTAGCGGGCACTTGGACTATGGAGGTTACCCAGCGGGCACTTGGACTATCTAGGTTACCTAACGGGCACTTGGACTATGCAGGTAACCTAGCGGGCACTTGGACTGTTTAAGTTACCTAGAGGGCACATGGACTATAGGTTAACTAGCGGGCACTTGGACTATATAGGTTACCTAGCGGCCCTTAGACTATGTTGGTTACCTACCGCGACTTGGACTATCTAAGTTAACGAACGTGCACTTGGACTATGTAAGTAACCTAGCGGGCACTTGGACAGTATAGGTTACCTAGCGGGCACTTGGACTATCTAGGTTAGCAAACCGGAACTTGGGATATCTAGGTTACCTAGCGGGCACTTGGATTATGTAGGAACCCTATTGGACATTTGTACTACTTAGCTTAACTAGCGGGCACTTTGACTATCTAGGTTAACTAGCGGGCACTTGGACTATCTAGGTCAACTAGCGGGCCATTGTACTATGTAGGTTAACTAGCGGGCACTTGGCCTATCTAGGTTACCTAACGGGAACTTGGACTATGTAGGTTTACTAGCGGACCCTTGGACTATCTAGATTAACTAGCGGGCACTTGGACGATGCAGGTTCCCTAGCGGGCACTTGGACTATATAGGTTAATTAGCAGGCACTTGGACTATGGAGGTTACCTAGCGGGCACTTGGACTGTCTAGGTTACCTAACGGGCACTTGGACTATGTAGGTTAATTAGCGGGCACTTGGACTATGTAGGTTACTTAGCGGGCACTTGGACTATCTAGGTTAACGAACAGGGACGTGGACTATGTAGGTAACCTAATGGGCACTTGGAATATCTAGGTTAGGTAACGGGCACTTGGACTATCTAGGTTACCTAGCGGGAACTTGGAATATGTAGGTTACCTAGCGGGCACTTGGACTATAGTTTAACTAGCGGGCACTTGGACCATATAGGTTACCTAGCGGGCCCTTGGTCTATGTATGTTACCTAGCGCAACTTGGACTATCTAAGTTAACGAACGTGCACTTGGACTATGTAGGTAACCTAGCGGGCACTTTCACAGTATTAGTTACCTAGCGGGCACTTGGACTATCTAGTTTAACGAATGGGCACTTGGACTATGTAGGTTACCTAGCGGGCACTTGGAGTATCTAGGTTAGTAAACTGGAACTTGGAATATCTAGGTTACCTAGCGGGCACTTGGACTATGTAGGTTACTTTGCGGGCACTTGGCCTATCTAGGTTACCTAACGGGAACTTGGACTATGTAGGTTTACTAGCGGACACTTGGACAATCTTGGTTAACTAGCGGGCACTTGGACAATGCAGGTTCCCTAGCGGGCACTATGAATATGTAGCTTCCCTAGAGGGCACTTGGACCATATAAGTTCCCTATGGGCACTTGGACTATCTGGGTTCCCTAACGGGCACTTGGAATATGAAGATTCCCTATCGGGCACTTGGACTATGTAGGTTCCTCATTGGGCACTTGGACTATGTAGGTTCCCTATCGGGCACTTGGACTATGTAGGTTAACTAGCGGGCCCTTCGACTATCTAGGTTACCTAGCGGGCACTTGGACTATCTAGGTTAACTAGCGGGCACTTGTACAATGCAGGTTCCCTAGCGGGCACTTTGACTATGAAGGTTCTATAGAGGGCACTTGGACTATATAGGTTCCCTATGGTTACTTGGACTATCTAGGTGCCCTAACGGGCACTTGGAATACGTAAGTTCCCTTTCGCACACTTGGACTATGTAGGTTCCTCAGCGGGCACTTGGACTATGTAGGTTAACTAGCGGGCACTTGGACTATCTAGGTTGTCCAGCAGGCACTTGGACTATGTACGTCCCCTAGCGGGCACTTGGACTATGTAGGTTAACTAGCGGGCACTTGGACGATCTAGGTTATCTAGAGGGCACTTGGACTATCTAGGTTAACTAACGGACCTTGGACTATGTAGGTTAACTAGCGGGCACTTGGACGATCTAGGTTAACTAGCAGGCACTTGGACTATCTAGGTTAACTAGCGGGAACTTAGACTCTCTATGTTAACTGGCGGGCACTTGGACGATGCAGGTTCCCTAGAGGGCACTTGGACTATGTAGGTTCCCCAACGGGCACTTGGACTATGTAGGTCCCTTAGCGGGCACTTGGACTATGTTGGTTCCCTATCGGGCAGTTGGATTCTGTGGGTACCCTAACGGGCATTTGGACTATGTAGGTTCCCTAGCGGTCACTTGGACTATGTCGGTCCCTTAGCGGGCACTTGGACTATGTTGGTTCCCTATCGGGCAGTTGGACTATGTGGGTACCCTAGCAGGCATTTGGACTATCTAGGTTACCTAGCAGGCACTTTGACTATCTAGGTTAACTAACGGGCACTTGGACTATGTAGGTTCCCTAGCGGGCACTTGGACTATGTAGGTTACCTTGCAGGCACTTGGACTGTCTAGGTTACCTAGCGGGCACTTGAACTATCTAGGTTAACGAACGGGCACTTGGACTATGTAGGTTAGCTAACAGGAACTTGGACTATCTAGGTTAACGAACGGGCACTTGGACTATGGAGGTTACCTAGCGGGCACTTGGACTATGTAGGTTACCTAGCAGGCACTTGGACTATCTAGGTTAGCTAACGGGTACTTGGACTATCTAGGTTACCTAGCGGGCACTTGGACTATGTAGGTTCCCTAGCAGGGCTTTGACTATGTAAGTTCTCTAACGGGCACTTGGACTATGTGGGTTCCCTAGCGGGCATTTGGACTATCTAGGTTACCTAACGGGCACTTGGACTATGTACGTTACTAGCGGGCATTTGGACTATGTAGGTTAGCTAGCGGATACTTGGACTATGTAGGTTCCCCATCAGGGACTTGGACAATGTAGGTTAACTAGCGGGCACTTGGACTATCTAGGTTAACTAGCGGGCCCTTGCACTATGTAGGTTAAGTAGCGGGCTCTTGTACTATCTAGGTTAACGAACGGGCACGTGGACTATGTAGGTAACCAAGCGGGCACTTGGACAGTCTAGGTTACCTAGAGGGCACTTGGAAAATCTAGGTTAATGAATCGGCACTTGGACTATGTAGGTTACCTCGCGGGCACTTAGACTATTTGGGTACCCTAGCGGGCATTTGGACTATCTAGGTTACCTAACGGGCATTTGGACTATGTAGGTTCCCTAGCGGGCACTTGGATTATGTAGGTTCCCTTCTTGCACTTGGACTATGTAGGTTTCTAGCGGGCATTTGGACTATGTAGGTTACCTAGCGGGCACTTGGGCTATGTAGGTTCCCTAGCGAGCATTTGGACTATCTAGGTTACCTAACGGGCATTTGGACTACGTACGTTACTAGTGGGCATTTGGACTATGTAGGTTACCTAGCGGATACTTGGACTATGTAGGTTCCCCATCAGGGACTTGGACAATGTAGGTTAACTAGCGGGCACTTGGACTATCTAGGTTAACTAGCGGGCCCTTGGACTATGTAGGTTAACTAGCGGGCCCTTTGACGATCTAGGTCAGCAAACGGGCACTTGGACTATGTAGGTTACCTATCAGGCACTTGGACTGTCTAGGTTACCTAGCGGGCACTTGAACTATCTAGGTTAACGAACGGGCACTTGGACTATGTAGGTTAGCTAACAGGAACTTGGACTATCTAGGTTAACGAACGGGCACTTGGACTATGGATATTACCTAGCGGGCACTTGGACTATGGAGGTTACCCAGCGGGCACTTGGACTATCTAGGTTACCTAACGGGCACTTGGACTATGCAGGTAACCTAGCGGGCACTTGGACTGTTTAAGTTACCTAGAGGGCACATGGACTATAGGTTAACTAGCGGGCACTTGGACTATATAGGTTACCTAGCGGCCCTTAGACTATGTTGGTTACCTACCGCGACTTGGACTATCTAAGTTAACGAACGTGCACTTGGACTATGTAAGTAACCTAGCGGGCACTTGGACAGTATAGGTTACCTAGCGGGCACTTGGACTATCTAGGTTAGCAAACCGGAACTTGGAATATCTAGGTTACCTAGCGGGCACTTGGA